>NW_011948415.1:15805579-15812499 GCF_000503995.2 Ceratosolen solmsi marchali
TAATGCCGATCCTAAACTTGGTTTTAATTGGAATGCTACGCATGGCTTTGAGCAATAATCAAGTTTACTCAAATCTGCCATTGGCCGCCTATTAATAAAATATAAACAATATTAAATTATACCTCTTAATTTGTTTGTATCAATTATACGATACATATTTAAATAAAAAATTAATTCTGAATTTTCTTCTTATTACTCAAATCTTTCATAGAAATATCTATAATTTAAAAATTTTATATTTATTTGTAATTAATAATTCATAAATAAATTTTACCTAACATCTTCAATAAACTTCGTATTAACTTTTTCACAGCCATCAGGTGGTTCTCTAGCCAGAAACCTATTGATATGAGGCGAAGTACCTAATCGTCCTTCTCTATCTTGTTCTGGCGTAGAGCCACGACTTCCACCTGCAAATTTAACAAATATATGTGATATAAACGCTATTAAAATAGATATAACATATATATTTTCATTATTAATAAGTCAATTTTACGGCAAAAATTACTATATATATATATATATATATACACATGCATACATACATACATACATTATATTATATTCGTAAATATATGAAAAAAGTAAAAACAAAAAGAAAAGAAAAATAGTATTGCAAAACAAAAAAGAAAGTAAATTATATATTTAAATGAATGCAACTATGAAATTTACTTTTATCATTTTTACATTTATAATTATATAGGTTTTTATTATATTATTATCCAATGAAAATTAAATTATACTTAAATTAAATCATAATACTTTTATGAATAATTTTATCAATATAATTCTCGAAAGTCTTAAAATATTACAGTATTTTTTATCTAAAATACTGTAATTGACTGTCAATTGATTTAAATAGTGTAAATAATAATATTTAACAATTATCAGTAATTTTGATTTATTCGATATAGTTAATTAAACAGGATTGTATTCGAAATTTTTTCAACAGAATTTATTTTAACACAACGTTTAAAATATATTCTAATAAATGATTTCATATATAAAAATGTCTTTAAAATTTTTAAAAGTTTTTAATATATTTTAAATCTATTTTTCGTATTTTTACTTATAATTGATTACAATATTTTTTACTTATACACTCCATAATTAAATGTTAATATCGTATTTTGTATTAAAATAATTATTTATGTGTATATATATTTATAAATGAGAAAATAAGCAATGTTTTTTGTTGAAGTAATTTACGAATATATTTTCAATTTTATATGTAGGCTAGATAATAAAAAATTATTTTAAATGTAATACATACGATTAAAACTAAATTAAATAAAGTAAATAAAATCTAAATAATAATTTAAAATAATATTTAATTAAGATATTAGTAAATGTAAATAACGCGTGTGGAGTACGTTAATAAATATTTGTTTATATATATAAAAGAATTAGGAAATTAAATTTTTTATTTTATTAATAAATGAATGTTACAGTATGATAAAAATGTTGACATCTTTATTTTTAATGAAAAATGTCATGTATATTAATTACAATATTTTACAAAATTCCCTAATAATTAATAGCATAAACTTTTCTTCAATATTTACAATAGTAGGTGTAAATTTTCTTTTCTAATAGAAATATACCAATACCTCAGACATAATCTAGTAATATATTAAGAGGTGGTAATGGACTCACGTTTGGATTAGATTAATCAAACAATTATTTCTAAAGTTTCTCCACCTTAAAATTATTACATTTTTAAATTACATTCAATATATTTGTAAATTGTTGAATATCAAAACAATTGAAAAAATGCTTATTATTAAAAATGTAAGGAAACAAAATAAAATCTAATAAAATCTAATCTCACTATTAAAATGCGAGCCAACAATATTATCTATATTATACTTTGAGCAGAATACTTTTGTCAACAAATATTATCGTATATTATATTATGTTTTTAATATATTTTTTCCATTCGTAAAATTTTACTTGAAATTGATATTTCTAATTTTCATAAAATCATGAATTTAAAAAAAAAAAAATAGAATTACCATAATAATATCTGGGAAATCGTGCTTTGTTATTTTAAGACTGAGTATATTAATATAAGAAATAATTATTTTTATAGTTCTTACTTTGTACGATGAATGGTTATACTATCGCACGATTAAACTAATATATAACACTAAATTCATAAATTATTTAGACAATTTGAGAAATACGATTGAAAAAACTTGATTTATAATTGAATTAAGTACTAATATTAATAACATATTATAATTATTTAAGAATACATGAATATTTTATTTCTTAATGTAAAAAAAAGTGTTAAAATAAAGCGTTCAATTATAGATAAAATTATCGATAAATATTTTAAAACAGAAATAATAAAAATTCATAAAAACAATCGTACAAAATAATATAAAACTATCCAATAATATTAATATCAGAAGTTTATAAAAGTTTCTAGGAGTAGTGATGCTTCAATTATTTTTACGTCATATACAAATTAGTGAATTTCTTTTAAAATAACTTACGAACATTGAATTATTATCTATCAAATGGTTGTTTATAAGACTTTGCAAAAAGTAAGTTGATATAATTTACAATAATTAAAAAAAAAAGATATTTTCATAATTTCATTTTATTATTTATAATTATATAATTAAGTATATTATAAATTACATATTTAAGTCCTGGCTGTTTTTTTTTTAAATAAAATACGTGTAAAAAGATTTTCAAAATTACAGAACTATTATAAATAAGAATAGATGTTAATTAATATTATTTCAAAATGTATATATCATCAAATTTAAATAAAAAAAAAGAAAACAACCAAATTACTACTTTAATGATTTTTATGATACTTAAATGATTTACGAGTTTTACACGATGAATTATATAATCAAATTTAAAGTTCATATTTTCAGAATAGCAGCTTTCATTTCATATAATGTAATTATTTTTTTTACTTTTAACTATTTATAAATGATAATTTTAAAAACTATATTAAAATAATATCAATACTTTTATTATTTTAGAATATAAATTTTTATGCGAGGTCTTGATTAATATATTTCGTTATACTTATAAGTCACAGCAATTTTAATTTTAATTATGAAACATTAATCATTAAATAATAAATCTTTTAACTTAGTTTAAACATGCAAGTCAATTTTAATAGAAACTGATTTTATTTAAATCAGTGTAGCCTTATTACTATATTTTTATAAAAATTGTTACAAATTATAAATACTTAAAACTTTAATAATGAAAGTTTACATAAACTAAGATAAGAGATGAAAATTGATTTTTAAAGTAGTTATAGTCATATAGACACATGTCCATAGATTTGATTCATATACTCTAAAATACCCTGAAATGAACTCAAATGATGAGAAAAATTAAGACTGTACATATTTTGTATTTATAATTGTTTAAATTTTAAAGTTAATTATAAAAAATTAATTTTATAAATTTATATAAACCTTTATATTCATATTTCATGTATCAATAAGCGTTGTACTATAAAAATCTAATTAATTAAAATATTTTTGGCATTGTTCAATTAGTTAATAAAATTCTCATTTTGCATATTTTTAAATATAAAGTTAAAAAAGAGAAATTAATAATACAAAAAATTTATATACAAAGATATCACTCTTTACATAATTACTACTACTATCAAATTAAATATCCAATATTTATATAAAAATCTATGCGTTAACCAATTAATTCTCCTACTAATCATTTTTATCTATTCATTTATAACAGTTTTAATTTTTTTTTATTTTTATAAAATATGTAATTAGAATGAATGTAGAGAAAAATATATTCATCAGTGCATATGTGTTAATATATAACATTTATTTTATGAAGCACTTAAATTTTTGTTAAACGTTTAAAATCAAAGTCTTTGAAGTATCAAAAATTATAATTCAAAGTAAGCATTTAAAATCAAATAGTTTGATAAATAAGCTGTCAGAAATAAAAATAATAATTATAAATTAAATTATAGTTTTCTCTAAAAATATATTACACATATAAATATGTGTAATAATTTCCTAAAAAAATAAACGAATCTGGAAAATGTATATAATTTGAAATGCAATACCGCATGTAAGAAACTTATAAATATGCAAAATGATATAAAAAAATTAAAGTATGTATAAAGCTTTGCAAAAGTTTTTAAGACAAGCCAACCTTGTAGCAGGTCACTAGATGGACGGGAAATATCCATTGAACCTGGTATCAGTGGAGACTCTGAGTTCCTAGACGGAGGGCCTGTTTTTTATCAGGCATCCATGAAAGTTAGTATTACTTATAAATTTAAATAAAATTATATTTTTTACATATTTCTTTAATTTAATAATAATTTAGAAATATACTTATATATTAGTATTAGTAATAAATAGAACGTTAAAAATTTACCTGAAGAATATGAACTAGAAGGAAGATCGGTAGCTGGTGTTTGTGTATTAACACTATTAACACTACGATTAGCTCTAAAAAGGTCAGCTAAAGGGGCGCGATGACCTTCAGGTGTCATTTGATCACGATATCTTGCATACTAAAATCAAATTTTCAAATTTTAATAATTAATCGAATATTAATACTCTAATGTAGATTAATATTACTTTCGTTTTGGAGAAGAAACAAAAATACAAACCCTATCCTCAATTTGATGATCTGGATCATTGGAATTGCTTGTAGATTTGAGTACCAAGCCTTCAATTTCTTGGTTTAACCCTTCAATTGAAGAACGCATTGGAGGCCTCATTGGTTTAACTGGTATATTCATGGGGCTTGCTTTTGTACTTAAACTGAACTGATTAACTTAATAAAAGAAAAATTTAAATAATTTTAAAATTTCAAAGATTCGCAACAAATAATAAAGTATTGGAAAAGATAATTACGGGCAGAAGTCTGTGAAGCAATACTGGGTAAAAGAACCAAATGATCTCCAGGCAGTGCCGGAGATGGACCACCAGGCATAATAAGTCCAAATGCAGCCGTTCTTTCTCTACTACTAGTTCCTTCTTTATTTGTTCGTTGTAATCTAAATTAAAAAAGAAATTGACAATAATATTATTAGCGTTATAATTATCAATGTTTCTAAATGTAAATAGAATCTATGAAAATATACCGATGCCTAAAGTATTTTTCCAGTTTTTCATCTGGAATAGTTTGCTCTGTAGGATGGCGGCTGTGGGTCTTTCGAGACTCGTTGGGCCATTCTTCGGTCTGAAACAAAACAAAAAAAAAAAACATGTCTTTACTAGAAAGAAAATAAAAGTTTAATAATGAGATTTAAACAAGGAATTTACCTGCGTAGCCTTATCAACTAATAAACTTGTGTGAATATAATGGGAATCACGTGGCCATTGTCCTTTAAGATAAATAGTATCCAAGGAGGCGGTTCTGCGAATATTCTGGCTTCCACTGAGACTGTCGCTGCAACGGCCGCTCAATGTTTTTGATTTAGCTGCAAAATATCCTGTTGGAAAGGGAACTTGTGAGCTTAAAAGTTCTAGTGCCAAGGAGTACCGACATAAGATAATAAATAAGAGAGAGCTTAATAAATACCGGCGATTAGAAGCCGTACCTTTGTAAGAAAGCGAGCCGGGACTTCGCTGGCCGGAGTTGGAGGTCTCCGGTGAGATGCGAGCCCTCCACGCGTTCGTGTTCGTAGGCGAGACAGTGGGACTGTTACTGTTACTCTTTCTCAGGGTACTATTGCTCTTGGGCGCCTGCTGCCTGCTTTGCCTAAGGAGGGAACTGACGGGCAGCGTAGCCCGCATCGGCCCCTGCTTCGACGTCGAGCATGGCGAAGATTTTCGCATCCGCTGCGAAGACCCCGACATTTTATCATGAGAACGAACGATCAAGCGCGGGCACAAAGCAGCCTCCCACACCGACCACCAACACACGCGCAGGTGGACGCGGGCCAGAGATGCAATCTAGCTAGTAGCCCAAATTTATCGCCGTTGCAAGCTGGCGGGCGTCACGACGCACGACGCACGACGTACGACGCACGACGCACGACGCACGACGTACGACGTACGACGCACGACGCACGACGCACGACGCACGACGCACGACGCGCACCTCAGACACTCTTTTGCACTCACTTCACAACTTGATGTGTACGAGTTTCGCAGCTCTGCCTGCCTGCACAGGTAGTTAACTAAGTACCCGTAAGCTGTAAGCTGTAACTGTAAGTATATGTAGGTTGTAGCTTTACACGGTATATACTTATATTTATATTCCTATATGCGTATATGGATTTATATAGCTCTGTGTGCATGCATGAATGCATACATACACGTGCAAGGAAAACAGCGCGGATACGCTTATGTCTCCCTCTCCTCTCCCGCGCCTTGCCACGCTTCCTCGCTCGTTCACTCGCTCGCCCCATCTATCTCTCTGCGTACGCGCGCGCATTTACGTACGATGTGTAATCACGCGTGCGTACATGAGAGCATGTATGCGAATACGATTGAGCGAGCAAGGAACGAACGACGTGCGTGCGTGCGTGCGTGCGTGCGTGCGTGCGTACGTATTAATATATATGCATATATTGCTTATTTATAGATATATATATATATATATATATATATATATATATATATATACGCCCGCGTACCCTTATACGTGTGTTATGTCCTGCTGTGTCTTGTGTGCGCGTGCGTGTGTGTATATATATATATATATAATTACATTAGAATCCGTGTGAACGGAAGGTGATGGGAGAGAGTAAGCAAGCATCCAAAGAGCCGGGATACGTATAAGGATACTCAATTTATAAAAAAAAAAAAAAGAGAATAAAAGTAAATTCGAAAATAAGACCACGAATAATGAGCGCTACCTCTCTACTTCTCTTTTTTCTGTCATCCGTGATCTCGAATCTCGATCTAATGCTCCGTAAGCTTCTCAAAATTTCAATACTTTTCAAT
>NW_011948415.1:15812510-15974572 GCF_000503995.2 Ceratosolen solmsi marchali
CCGCTCTTCTACGCGTTGCTCTCGTCGCCTCTCGGCTTTTTTACATCTTACACACTACGCAATCTACACGCTATACGCTACTAGACGTACACAGACGCTCCCAGCAGTCAAGCATAATCGTACGCACTCATAGCCACTCGGGATTGTATGAATATGCGAACGTACGAATGTACGATAATACGATACGAGCTACACGTCTCACGTGACCACTACACTCTGCGGCTATTGGCCCTACTACTGCCATTGCGACGAGCGTCCCGTACTACTAGTGCAAGCGTACGGCGACCGACAACCCGGCTTCCATTCACCAATACATCTCAAGCTACGTGCGAAGCTACGAAACGACTGATTCAAATTGTACATATCACAGCGTACACGTGTACGACCGAGTCTCTATCACCCACACATCCCTGCCCGGAGAGTCAGCAGCTTCCCATCCTCTTTCCGTTTTCTCTCTTGCTTTTTATTCTTCTTCGCTCGTTTTTCTTTAGCTCCTCGTGGTTCTTTTTTTTTCTTTTTTTTTTCTTTCTTTTTCTTTCTTTCTTCTCTTTTCCGTTTTTTCTTCACCTAAACTCCAGTACATACACTGTCGGGGCTTCCATCATAATTTTTTTCATTCTCCATTTCATTTATTTCTCTATTTATTTGGCTATTCATTTATTCATAGATTGAGAATTTCTTGAGATTGCACGCTTACATTTTTCATCGTATTTTTATTTTTCCTTTTATTTTTCCCAAACAATTTAACCATCAACTATATGTTTATTTTTCTTTGAATAAAAATAGTATATTTTTCTTCTTCTTCTTCTTCTTCTTCTTCTTCTTCTTCTTATTATTATTATTATTATTATTATTATTATTAGTAGTAGCAGTAGTAGTAGTAGTAGTAGTAGTAGTAGTAGTAGTAGTAGTAGTAGTAGTAGTAGTAGTAGTAGTAGTAGTAGTAGTAGTAGTAGTAGTAGTAGTAGTAGTAGTAGTAGTAGTAGTAGTAGTAGTAGTAGTAGTAGTAGTAGTAGTAGTAGTAGTAGTAGTAGTAGTAGTAGTAGTAGTAGTAGTAGTAGTAGTAGTAGTAGTAGTAGTAGTAGTAGTAGTAGTAGTAGTAGTAGTAGTAGTAGTAGTAGTAGTAGTAGTAGTAGTAGTAGTAGTAGTAGTAGTAGTAGTAGTAGTAGTAGTAGTAGTAGTAGTAGTAGTAGTAGTAGTAGTAGTAGTAGTAGTAGTAGTAGTAGTAGTAGTAGTAGTAGTAGTAGTAGTAGTAGTAGTAGTAGTAGTAGTAGTAGTAGTAGTAGTAGTAGTAGTAGTAGTAGTAGTAGTAGTAGTAGTAGTAGTAGTAGTAGTAGTAGTAGTAGTAGTAGTAGTAGTAGTAGTAGTAGTAGTAGTAGTAGTAGTAGTAGTATTGATTACAATACAGATTAAACTATCGAAACAAAAAAAATAAAATTAAAAAAGTTGTTAGTAGGATAGATAACACGCACGGAATAAGTTACAATAAATATACTTCAATCTTGAGTAAAGATTGTATGCGAAGATAATTAGGTTTCAAACTTAGTTAGACATGCTTAGTTAGAATTAGTTAGCTACATGCCATGTAGCTACGATATAGTTGGACCAACTGGCTGTGTACTCACTCCATAAGAACAATATATACGAACTGTGCCACAACTATTTCCTTTATTATCTTCTAAATATTCGCCTTCTCACTTTTCATCACTTTTTCATTAACCATCGAGTAGATTTTAGTTGGTACAATACATACCTTCTTTGAACAATTTATTTAGATCTATTGGGAAACATCTTTATTATTAATGCAAAACATTTCAACAATAAAAAAAAATATATATATATATATATATATATATATATATATACTGATAAAAAATAATTAAAACTAAAATTATATATATTAAATATATTATAATATTCAATAAGTAATGCAATAATTAATACAATGGCAATAAATATAAATTATATAATCATATCAACAAATCGTCTTATAAACATATTTGGAAATATTGTTAAATATTTAGTTAAAAAATTTTATATTGTAAACCATATGTTTAAAAGATTAATATCATCGTCAATATTAAGAAATTAAATATTCTCGACTATATTCTTTTACACTGTTAAAATCATGAATATTTATAAGATAAAATAAATCAAAGATTAACATTAAGGATTAAGGGATATTTGATATTTTTATAAGGAAATATCATTAATACACACGTGAACAAATAATATCTATTTATAATACATAATGCTTTAATTATTTAATTAATGTATGTAATTTGATGAATGTCATATCTGAGAATACCATTTATCGATGGAATAAAGTACAATTTACTGAATTCTTATGCTTTTCTTTATTCGCATAATAATAACTTAAGTGTTTATTTCTTAATCATACCTAAAATATGATTTAATATCCTAAGATTTATACTTTAAATATTATATTTAATATCAAAGGACAATTATATAATTATATTTAAAAATTTATAATTATATTTGTACATTTAATAATCACACAATTGAGCATAAATGTTTAAAATCAAATTATTACATTTAATTACATAGTCAATTAAATTCATTAAGTTTGAATTATAAATTTTCTGATATATAGTATGTACTTATAATATTACATTTGTATTCATAATGCAACCTATATTAACAATATAATTTCTTTCGATAAAAGTATACTTATGCCTTGTTTTCGTTTAAAATAACAATAAATAAATAAATAAATATATGTATGTATAGATACCTAGTATAGATACATAATAAATACATATTTTATTATTCATAGTGAAAAAATTTATTATGAAAAAGTATTTTATGATATGTAATAGTTTAATAGTTATTTCATAACCGTACATAAATTAATAGGGAAAATTCTGATTTCTCTATATTAAATACTAATTGCAAATCAAATAGTTTATAAAATATTAATAACCTCGAATGCTGAATTGTTTATTACATTATTTTTCATCCGAGAAAATTTAAATTACACTGAAAAATTCATAGTATGTCATAAATTATCTCCTTTATTAAGAACGCTGTAATTAAATATATGATACTATTTATAAAAGGTGCTTTAAACAAATATTTTTGAAAAGCATATGACAAACGTTTTATATGTTTCGAATTTTAGTATGTAGTTGTACACATTGTATAGTATTTTTGAAAAGTACTTCCGCTTTCCAAGTAGCTTTTTTCAATTATTATATTATATCTAAGTTATCTTAAAATTTAATCCAATACTACTGTTTTGTAACAGATACATTTGTATAATGATAATTAAATGAATAAGTACTTATTTAAAGTAAATTTCTCGGAGTTGTTAATGTTTGGTCGGTCATTAATATTCTGAATTATTATATCATTCATCAATCAATCAAAATAATATAATAATAATAATAATAATAATAATACTAAATTTTTATAAACTTACATGCAGAATATGTTTAGGTTGCGATAGTGAGTTTTAAATTTAACAAAAATTCTTAATAACTTCCAAGATATACTATGATGTCTTATATTAATGTAATATATGTAGACAAATATTCTTTTGAAAATAAAATATTTCCTTTACTTTAATGTTGGATTAATTCTTTTATTATTTTAATACATATTAATTTTGAATTATATTTTTGCGTATTGGATCATTTGAAGAAAAAACGTTTTTTATTCTAAACGTTTAATGCTTAAACAATTGATTTTTAATTTGAGAATTATAATTTTTAAAATTCTAAAATTCAATTATTTGAAAAAATGTTCCATTAAATTCTAAATATAAGTTGATAAGTTTTTATAAGGTTTGGTTTTAATTTAGTCGATACCCTATTAAAAGTATCTTTATTCCTCTGAAGTTTATCTTGAAGTTCATTTTATTTAAAATATTATTTTGTAGCATCAAGCATACATTCATTCAAGCACATATTTATTCAAGATCCAGGCAATGATCCATGAAAAAAGAAATGTGTCTTTTTTTTATCTTAAACAATGATCAAAAAGGTATAAATTAATCATTTCAGTAAATTAAATTCAGAAGTTGTTAATAAAAACAATTTATCGTTAAATTATCGAGCCTTTGCAGCAAGCTCAAGACAACGTTTAAACTATAATATAACAGTTTGATAAATTACCATGGCATGACACACAACTATAGGTAGTACAACCGTAAGCTCAATGAAGCTTCCAAACTTGATCACATAACGATTAAACAAGCAAAGTTTGTGTGACTTGAAGTTAGTTATCAAATTCCTAAGTTTTTTTATATTTGTGCAGTATTATGGAAATAATGTATGTTATGAAAGTTGAATTTCACCGAAGATTCGAAAACAACTACAATATTTAAAAGAAGAAGAAAGTTGTTGTTAAAAAAGAGTAAAAAGAGCAAAGAGAAATCCCAGTCTAAAATAAATCGAATGTTAGAAGAAAGCGATTCATAAAAGAATTTTTAAGTAATATAAAATTTGAGAATTAGATATGAATGAATTATAAATTAAAAAGCAGAAGCAAGTTAATGAAATTTTAAATATTGAAATGTAGAAGAGTACATAAAACCACGAGAAAGAGAGAGAGAGAGAGAGAGAGAGAGAGAGAGGCAGGCTGTAAGAGAATCTACATTAACCAAACTGAGAAACATTAATTTTGATATTCTTAAGAAAGAAAATCCACTTGGCTTTCTTTTGAAAAGGTGCAGCAGTTATTGTTACATGATATTTATTCTTAAATATCACTTAAATATTGTTACTTGGAGTATAATTGTATGTCGAACTATTAACAAATACATGTATTCACAATAAATTACAATTTATCTTCATTACTTTTATAAGGGCGTCTATTTTGACATTATATATTAATTTTGTAATAGATTGCAGACATTAGAGTAACATTATAATAATTATAAATAGATGTAACTTTTGTAGCAAATGAATGAACGTGTTTTTATAAATAGGAGATATTTTATGTTAAATAAAATTATATTTTTGATTTGGAGTTTTTTTATGTTGATCATACATTAAGATGATACATTATGTTGGTACTTTACAGTCGCATTAATCATTATTATAATAATCAAGATTTTTTTCAACAAAATATATCGATTACATTACGTTTTGGTGTAAGTAATCTAAGTATAGGTATAGCATAAATTCATGAGAATTTTTATCGATATTAATACAAATTATTTAGCAAACATAAACCTTAAAAAATGCACTAACTATTATTTAAAAAATAAAACGTAGTCAAGTTTAATAAATACAAATTGGAAAAAAGTAAATAAATTTATTAAGTTATTAAGGAACTTTATTTCTTATTGCCACATTAAAATTAAATTATGTATTTACAAATTTTAATATGTTATAAAACATAACTATTAAATATTACAATAAATAATCAAATAATTATAAATACGAGTGACTAGATATAAATATCAATGTTACA
The DNA here is from genome assembly GCF_000503995.2 of Ceratosolen solmsi marchali. Taxonomy (NCBI): domain Eukaryota; kingdom Metazoa; phylum Arthropoda; class Insecta; order Hymenoptera; family Agaonidae; genus Ceratosolen; species Ceratosolen solmsi. The sequence continues at coordinate 15,817,950 of NW_011948415.1, forward strand.
TTGTAAACGCATATCAGTCGAGTTTTGAAATTTAAATACGAATTTTCGTAACATCGACATATGTAAAAATAATTAAATTAGCGATAATAAAACCAGATTAATTATATTTTAAACGTTTTTTAATGAATTCATTTTTTACACTTTCAAATAATTAAAAATATTTCTTATAAATATAATTTTTTAATAATATTTTTAGTATTTTCAATTTTTTATCTATGTCATGGTAGTGTTTATAAAATAAAAATTGATTGTTAAATTAAAATTGTTAGATTTAAGATTATACGTTATAATCGGTGGAAAATAATGCCAAATAGTTTTATATATTATGTTTATCATTTGCAAGATTTTCTCTGGTAAAATAAATCTCAATGATAAAATCTGAATTTTTAGATAACCATAGTGTCTTATATAACACTAACAACTACTATATAAAACTACTATAGTATTGTTAGTATTCACGAGTAGTTTCATACGTTAAATCATAGAGAAATATTATATCGAACCTACTTACAAGTTATACATTGTATTTGTTGCTTTTTGTACATACCACATAGAATTAGTAAAATATTATATTATAAATTTATTTAGAGCGATCGATTAATTTTAATACATTTTTCCCGACAATAAGTCGTAATAGTTATTAAAACAGAAATTTTTAATATAAATATACATATAATAAAAGATTACAATAAAATCTTATCAAATAAAATGCTTGATAATTTATCAATTAAATATAATGATAATTAAATAGTAATTATTACAAAGTGCAACACATAAACTGAACATAAAATGTACTTTGTGAACTAAGTTTCTTTTAATATTCAAATATGTTGAAAATATACAAATAATATAGTCTGACTTTACTTTATGGAATATTAGTTACAATAAGCATTGCACTAATAAAATATACGATTTTAGTAAAGAGATTAAAAAAGTAAAATAAAAAATATTGTATAATAATTGATAATACATTATTGAGGGCTGAGGACATTTTCAAGCAGATCATCAGATGTAATGTCTACTAAATGTGATAGGGATTTGGAAAATTTCTCCTTCATATAATACCTACACATTTGTGCCATCGTTTAACGATACAATATTCTAATTATCTCGGCAAATCTTTTCTTTTATAATTCTTGTTCATTCTCGGGTTCGTAGATTTTTAGAATGCCACATATTTATCACATCACAACGTAATACATATACCTGAACATAATTGATTTTACGTTAGTGGCAATTTTTTCAATACAAATAAGATAGATGTGTTCTATATACTCTTAGTGGCCAAGTGGATAAAACATCTTCTTTATGAGTTCCTGCAAAAGGATGACCAAATAAGCATTCCACTGATTATACAGGCGCAATTTATCGAATGAATTTAATATTTTAAATAAGAATTATAACATATATACGGAATTTATTATAATCCCTATAAGCTTCATTAAAATGGTAAACATCGAAATGTTTGAAGAACATAGAGCGTAGATATTTATGAATTCTCATTTTGTTCTTCCCTGACATTAATAAGTGTTCCACACTATCATTTCGTGCAGCTCAACTGATTAATCATGCAAGACTAACAAAAATCCCAAGTTATATGTTAAAATAAAAAAAATATATATTTAAATTAATTTTAAATAATCTAAGTAACAAGTACATTGTGCAGTAATTTTCACGAGAGCATAATAATTACCTTTTCAGTAATGTCGACTGTATTGTATTTAAGGAAAATAATATTTTTATAAGAAAGAAAATAATAGAATAAAATAAAAAATACAGTCATCTGAATCACATAGTATGAAATATAATATTTTTATTCTTGTCTTATAATCTAATAACCATTGTTAGCTTTAACATTAATGTCGATAAATAAAATCTATCCGTAATAATAGAAAGAAAACCTATTTTACTTATTGTCTATGCGGTGTCTCGTTCAAACTTTTGATTACAAAAGATGTAATTTATTTATTTTTAATGGAATGATTTGAATATTTTGAAAGTGAACGAGTGTATCCATCTTATTTGGTATAAAATCTAAAATACGAGAACTCTAATGATATATTTTACGTATACCAATGGAATAAATATGTTGTTGCAACATCGTAATTATTTTTAGACAAAACAATGCTTTAAACTATATTTTTAATAGACCTTGAACAGTACGTGACATGGATGGTTTAATCAATGTTACAAGGAATTTTATGTCCGGTTATATTAATAAATATCTTTAGGAAATAATATTAACGATTATGCAGTGTTTTTTTATCATGATCGAATTATAGATATTCTAACGAACATGGTTAACTGAAATTTCCAATTTTTTGTTAAATTTTAAATAATGAAGAATATATTACACTTATTTAATTAGCGTTATAGTTAAAGATAAACATTAAACTTCAAAAGCATTATATTTTCAATATTCAACCTATCATTTATAAATTATTATAAACAGTTGGGTTGTAAAACAATCAAACATTTTATAAACTTCCAAGAGTTAACAATCTTCAATTAAGTCTTGTTTTCAGAATTTTTTTTTTATTTGTTAAAAATGTATATTTAATGCTAAGAGTATTTGGCAATAAACATCTATCTAAACGAATTTAGTTTATTTCTTTCACTGTCGATGTTTTTTCAAGAGAATTACAGTCAATGATAGTATAATTATTTAATAATAATAGACGGATATTTTGATACAGACTGATAGGTAAATAAAATACATTATCTACTCAAAAAGTCATGCATTTGATTAACAAAATTAATAATATACCATATTGCTCGATTATTTAATCTGAAAATATTACATTTCAAATTTGGATAAATTTAGATATGATACATTTATTAATTAATACGAAACCTAAATGATTACATTTTTTATATAAGATATGATGAAAAATACTTAGAATCAAAAGACCACGATATATTAGATAAATTTAGCATTTCATGTAAATAGAAAAATACTGAATTTTTATAAAATCGTAATAATGTATATAGAGACCTAAATTTAAATAAAGTACCACTTTAATTAACGAACTCAAACTGAATTTGCCCAGATTGTGGTACCTTTTATAAATATAAAAAAGATTTGCTATTCTCTAACTCAATTTTAATTACTCGATTTCAGAATTATTTATATTCTGACAATTAATGAAATAATAAAATATGTTTGAGAATTAGACGTTCGGGGATGAAACAGATTTATCATTAAAATTATGAGATTAAAGCATTTTAAACAAAATTATTCGCAAATAGTTAAAATTTAGTTATTCCGTTAGAAAGTAGATACACGATACTGATTAATCTTTGATTAGATAATAAAATAAAATATGCGATAATTCATTTATATCGAAAAAGTTTCACGAAGTGCCGCGTATTCCTGATTGCTAGAGCTACGCGAGACCAATTTAACAAATATAACATCCATGACATATTATAAACCTTCTTGTAATTAAAGGAATTATTCATATAGTTTTATTAATGCTAGTGATGATGCTTCGATTTAATAAAGTAATACTTGCCTTAATTTACATAAATCTATGAGATTGATTTTGAACGTATTTCAAGCTATCATTATACACGAACATACTTCATTTTTAAATATAAAACAAGTTGCTTACACATAAGACAGATTGCTTGTAATATTAATTTTATGAAATGTTCGTATAATTGGTTTAACGAAAAAATTCTAAAATTTGAACGAGAACAATTACTGTAATAATTATATTCGTTTTAGTTTTAAATAGTTTTTTTTTTTTCATAATAACAATCTCTTTACCGCTTTACAAACATTGTTGTTACACGATTTAGATGCAAAATTAAGTAGTCAAGATAAATCTCACGAGCACGCTAGATTAAAAGTTCTTGCTGATTATATCACCTAGAGTACCACTACATCAAGAAACTAGAAAATCGAGAGAAAAACATTCAATCGTGGTTAATATAAAATATTCATTATTCAAATGACCTATGCAAAAGGTGATGCAGTTTTTAACTTAATTAATATAGTTATAGTTTGCAAACTAAGATTGTAAACTAAGATAATTTATACAGTATAGGATTAATTTTTATATTATTTATTGTATAATGTAATAATACCAAGTAAGCATGATTCGCAATACTCATATATGATACAATTACGACAAATATTATATATTTTATAATTATTTCAAAGTGAAATTTATAAAATTTAACAATATTTATCTTTTTATTAATACAATTATAGTAAAATTAATGTGAAACTTAACAGACTATTAAGTCCGTTTATTGTATCAATAAAAAAATGGCTCATCGCATTATGAAATAATTTGAATTAATTGCAAAATATTAAGTAATAAATATTCTTATGCATAAACTTGTATATACCTTTAAATGCTGATCCATTATTTTACCAATATTTGTATTTTTTAATACAATCGTTGCCTAAATCCACTACGACAAGATGCTCATCAGGCAAAACGGCAATTCCCGATGGACGACGTAACTTTGAATTGTAAGAATCAATTTCTGATAAAAGAGTTCCACCGCCAAGTTTTAAAACTTGAATTACTGTATGTCCTTTTTCAGTACGAGAAGCTAATATTCTCCCTTCATTATCAATGGCAATTCCCCCATATCTGCCTTTACCTGAATTATAAAACATGTTTTAGAATCATGAATAAAAAGATAATTACACATTTTTTTAATTATTATACACCTTTTCCTTCGACATTAATTTCTTCTGTAAAGTCACCTTTAGCAGAAAAAACTTGAATACACGAACCAGCAACTAAAATTTCACCAGCTGGACCAACAGCGACAGATATTATTAACTGAAACATATTTTTCTTTCCAATCTGAAAAGTTTTAAGCAAAACCTCAATTAATTTATACATATGCTATAAATAAAATGATAATAGTTTAATTTTGTTAAAAACCTGAAAAAGAATTTTTCCATCACAGTCAAATACAAATACATAGCATTGTCCATTATCAGCAACTAAAATGTGTCCATAACTTCTATCCACTGCTACATCTATGGGTTCCTAGTTAAAATATAAAATTATTTTTCTCAACCTAAGGTTTAATTATTTAGTTTTAAGATTTATTTTAATGTTTAATAATTATAAAGAACGTACTTGAAAGGCATTATGTGAAAAGGATCTAATAGTATTACCAAGAGTGGTCATTTCTGTTACTGTTTTTGTTCTCCAATTTACAATCACCAAACCTTGTTCAGAAACTGCGATGCCTGTACAACTTCGCCCTTCTAATCCTTCATTATAAATATGTCTTTGAAATTCTAAATCATTATCAAGTACCTTCAATAGTTAATTATTAAAAATGAAAAATTAACTTCTTATATTCGCTAAAAATTATATTAGTATTCTGCGATGTACCTTTATTCTCGAATTTCCAGTATCTACAATATACACAATTCCATTATCATCTACAGCAACAGCAACTGGTTGATGAAATTCTTCTTTACCGGAACCTCTATGTCCATAACATTTTATTGGTTCATTATGCTCAGTTACATCAAAGAATAAAGGATAATCTTTAATAGTTCTTTCAAAAACTGATATTTTTAAAGCGTAGTGACCAGCTACCGTTGGTCGAAATCTAATTTCATATATTCCATTTTCAAGATCTTTAACTTCCGTTTCAACAGAATTTTCATTTTGTGACTGGGTATTGTCAGTTACAGTTAATTCAGCTCCAATTGGATCACCACCCGTATTTCGAGGTAGGCCATGATAATCAACTGTTTCCACCAGTACAGCATTCTGTAATTTGACTACAGCCGTATCTCTCAGTTTAGCCCGACATAAACCTTGAAAAACAAATGACTTTATATAATCTAATTGTAAATTTTTTAAATATAATACAAAATACCTGGTAATGTTGTACTAGATCTAACTCTTCCAAACCCATTAAGAGCTTGTTCCAAATTGTTAAGAGCATCATTATGATTAAATTCTGAAGTAATAAAAGCATTTTCCCTGGGTTCACTAAGTGCTACTACAGCATCTAACTGATCGGATAAACTACCAATTCTTTGAGTAATATTTATTACTTCAACCTTAAATATATTTATATATATATTTCTTATAATTACAATCAAAATGAAAGTAGTTTGAATATATTACCTGATACTGTAGGCCTTCACATTCACGTTCTACTTTGTTTTTTTCCGCTTCAATGAGTGCATGTTGTTCTTCAAGAACATGTTTTTTGTCTCGTACTGCTGCAATTACAGCAGCATGTAGTTCAGCTTTTCGCCTCTCTACTTTTGCAATAATGACATCAAATTCAGCATCCACTGCTTCCAAACACTTTTGTTTTCTAGTATCTAACCTTTGAAGCTCCGTACTTACAGAGTCTTGGGCTTGAGTCAACTTTTAAGCATATATTTTTTTATATTTTATTTATTTAATAAATATATTTTAATTATTTTCATACAATGTAATTGAAATATTACAATTTTTAATTAAATTTACCTTTGATATACATTCGTTAGCCTTATATAATAATATTTCCGACATACGTTTTATAGCTATACTAAATGGAATTATAGTATGTTCTGTACATCCGGGTGATGTGCCAGCATGACTTCCTCCAGTACATACTGTGCAAAAAACTGTGTCACATGTTTCACAAAATAATAATTCTTGATTTATGTGTAACGAACATTTTGGTATAACCTAAAGGAAATAGAAATTATTATTGCGAATGAAGAATGAGTAAATAATTAACTTAGTAGCAAAGACCTCTCTGCGTTGTCTAGACATTAAATCCAATAATTGATTAACCAAGAAACTTGGAGGCAGTGCTGGAACTCCACCTCGTGGAATGGTAATCAATTCTCTACAAATTGGGCATCGAAAAGCTCCAGCTTCGCGAGTTTGAGAAGCCGCTATTCTTGTGAGGCAATGTAGGCATACCTATGAAAAAATGAATAAATAGAACTTCCATTTTGTCCTTTAGTATAAATAGATATTGTATTAAATAACACCACGATTCAGTCGATATATTATTTTAATATTCATGCTATATAATACTTTTTAAGTATTTTTTATCTAACTATCTGTAAATAATTTTATATCTTTAAAATAAAATTGATTAACTTACTGTATGAGAACATGGTAATAATTTGGGTGTATGTTCGCTACCGTCGTATACACAAAGGCATGTGCCGCATGTCAAAAAGCTTTCGTTAAAATCTTCATAATTTATGCTCACTGTTTCCACAAGCATTGAGCTCATACTGACCATCCTCTCCCCCAACCGAGTCCTAAAATAAATTATGAAAATTTTTAAATAATTATCTTTCGAGGAATCCATCGATGAATTATAACAAATTTTTTTTTTCTTTTACTAACATAATACAATATTATAGTTTAAATGCATATTAATCAATGAAAAAGTACATATATTAAATAAATTATATATAATAAAAATGTAATTAATATACAAATAAATTTTTTTTAATATTTGTTTATGATAAAATTCTTTGAAAATCATCATATCTAGAATAATATTTTCTTTTATTATTCAATAATACAGTTGATTATCAACATAGAGAGTTTCCAAATATAATATGCAACTGAGAATTTCAATAGAACCACGGTTTACGTACATATTTTGGAATGTGAATATTTGCATTCTATTCGTCAGTAGAACAACTATTAATGCTTTAGCAACCACTTATCCTCTGCGAAGAAAATTTTTTTCCCATTTACAATATTGAATTTTTTTTATTTAGAATCTTATTCGTATCGAAACTTCATTTATATATCTCTTCATTTGGATATCTTGGAGTGATCAAATATTATCATTACTGTTAAAGAAAAGATATAAATAATAAAAATATACAAACATGTTTAAAAGTCTACAAAACAAGAAGAAATGAAAATATAATTATAGATTGCAAAAAAATTAACTATAAAACAAAATTTAACTAACAATAAGTTAAAGAGAAGAGTATTAAAAAGAAGTATAAAGAAATGATAAAGCAAAAAAAAATGTAGCTAAGGGTTTGCATTCTGAATCCATGAATTCTGGGAAATAAAATTCTGAACTTACTGTACAGAGAAATTGTAGTGTTTTTATGATAAGCAATTCCGAGACATGTTACCTCTTTCGGTATGTAAGTCTGGTAAGCAAGATAAAAAACAATGAAGAAATGAACAGTGAACATATAGAAGTAATCGTATATCACTTAATAAATTTTTAGTTTAAAGAGTCTCAGGAATCAAACAGTTGCTAATAATGGAAAGCAGCGTTGTGAATATATATATATATATATATATATATATATATATATGCGAGCATTGGCTCGTTACAGTAAATAATATGTAAGAAAAAAATGTTGGGAGACAAAAAACAAAGATATATAAAGTAGACTAGCGACGATACGTTCGTTCCATCTCCTTAGTCCAGCTCTCTTATCTTGCAAGAGTGCAGGAACTTAAAGTGCAAGCAAGTATGGAGCGCGATGGTTCTCTTGGATCTCAGGCCGATAAACTCAATTCATATTGTACGTTGAATTGCCGGTACAAATCACAATCAAAATATCACTGTTATAATACGTTATCTCTCCTCTACGGCTCTTAACTCTTAAAACTTAATCCCCTAAGCATTCATAATAAACACTGATGTTTGTTGCGATCTATCATCTTAACACATAACACTATTAAGTGCGTCGCCGCGATAGTGGAATAAAGAATACACTTTATTTAATATAACGTGAACTCTCTATTTTTTTCTTTCTTTTTCTTCCGCAACTTTGGCCACACACGCGGATACGAGAATTTCAAACGACGTTAACCGCGAAGCGTGTATTGTATCAGACTAAACCTAAAGCCTAAGCGCATTACGAAAGTTTCGATTGGTCGTCTACACTACATTCTATGACTATACATGCATGTTGCTTTTCTCCTTCTTTGGTTTCGCAAACGCTTGAGAGCTAGCCAGGGCAATTTGCTCGAAAGACGATAAAGTTCTTTTTACAGTTTTTTTTTTTAAGTCTGCACCAGTGTCTGTTACTGCGTTGGATGTAACATCAAAACAAACGCGTTTGGTTTCTTTCTCTTACACGCGTGCATGACCAAGTCATGCGAAAATGATGTACTGACTAATTAAAGAGTCAAATTGAGTCCTATTGCCTTGTGCAAGTACCACAATGGTAAAACGCGGCTGTATCTGTTCTCTTGTTAGTGCGTACATATGCACAGCGTTGATAGACTTTCGTCTCTCTCTCTCTCTCTCTCTCTCTCTTTCACCTCCCCCCCCCCCAATCCGCCGTACTCTGTCGCTATCGTACTTTTTTTACTCTCTTACTCTGCTTAGTCGTGTCCCAAGTGTGCAGTCACACTTTACCTACACCATACCACACTTTACTGGAAAGTGGCAAGAGACGGAGCGGCTGCGGGTGACGCCGAAAGAAGCGGGGAGTATATGGCGTCTCACGTTTCACAGCTGCACACGTTTTTCTTTTGCATGAACGTATGATCGTGTAAAGTCAAGTATTAAGGGAACAAATAAAATAGAAATTTATATAATTAGTTTGTAAACGTTAATTAATTGTTTATGGGCGCGCGCGCGTACGTGTGTATATTATTCTTTTTCAAGAAAGAAATTAAAATTGGTATTATTCGATTGCTTATGCGTAATTTGCAATAATTAAAAATTTAAATTCATCGCTGAAAATCATCATCAAAATTCAAAATCATTCAAGCTATATTTTTAATTAATTGCGTCATGAATTTATTTTAAAATGATAAATAATTATGTAAATATTTAATAGTATTATCCAGTAAACGACTAATTACACAATCGGTTTACAAATGCATTTTATAAATTTATAAAAAGCTCGTTAGAAAACGATTAAAATGAGTAAAAAAAACAGTAAGAAAGTGAATTAAATTGGAAATTACTAGCAGAAGTATCGTTTGACTGGGCAAAAACTTAATATTAAACGAGAGATCAAGTTAAATGGTGTGATTATCATAAGTGTGATCATACAAAAGAAATAGTTGTAAGATAAGCATTCGTTAACATTATTAACACAAATTATATCTTCGACCTATACATAAAAGATTAATAAAAATTATAATAATTACCTATTTACAATATACGTGCCGTTCCTTTAATTATGTTAATATGGTTTAATGAAATTATTTCGTCAGAAATGCTGATTACAATAGTACAAACCGTTTTTCAATTCTATATCTTTGTATACGTATGTATTAAGTTTTCCATTCGAATCGCAGGAAAACCTAGACTATCCAGCATAAATACGGACAGAATATCCGAAGAGATCAAACATCCGCGAATCATGTCAACGTTAAAGTTCCATAATTGCCAAGTCAAAGTACCGAACTAATGAACGAACGGTGTTTATCAATTTTATACGCTTCGTTACATGAATAATTGGTAATACATCGCATATATTATAGTAATTTACGAACACGGTAATATATCTTTATACATAACTTTTTTTCTTTAAACATAATTCTTTTTTTTTTTAATTTTGTAGGCTACTGCTTTATACACACATATAAAATAGTATCAGAATTATTTCAGTAATTTTTTAATCTGCATTTGCATAATACTTTTTAATGGAAGTGAATAAGATTTTAAATCTAATTAAAATAAAAATTAAAAACATTTTGTTTTTCAAGCAATTCAAATTAAATTATGTTCTTTGATATTCTTTTAGCGCTAATTAATTGTTACTATTGCTAACCAAATATGTCAAAAAAAAAACTTTCTTTTTTTTAACTATGATCTTGCATCACGTGATTTGTTCAAATTCTAGTAAACTAGTAAAAATACTGAAACAGCGAATTTTCACGAAGCACATTTTTTTTTCTATATATAATTTACATTAATCGTATCTCTCTCTCTCTCTCTCTCTCTCTCTCTATATATATATATATATATATATATATATGACGATTAAAAATGTAATAATATTACATATGTAGTAAATAATTTTAGAGTGCTCGAATGACTTAGTACAAAACTACATAATATGTAATGGCAGTTGGTCAGAATTGTTATATTTTGTATTTTTGTTAAAAAGGCAAAGAATATATACGTTTATATTGTGACATTTTTGGATTTGATACTATTGATCATTACGATTTATGTTTACTAGATGCTGCTGCTAAAATTTAATAGAAATCACATTGAGCAATATATAATGTAAGCATAACTTTCTGAATTTGATCGATTTTGAATTACCTTCCACTAATTGATATTTATAAAAGTTTGCTATCGATCTGTTTACCGACACATGTATAAAAATTATAAAGATAAATTTAACATAAATTAAATTAAATTGTGGGTTAAATATAGATAAGTAGATAGTGAAGCGGTGAATAGTATTCTATCCTTTCTTTTTCACGAGTGAATCATTTATTTATTTAGTAATTTAATTTCTTTCCACTCCTATTGGTTGCATATATTAGTCCTCTCCCATGTTCATATCCAACACTATATTTCCTCGTTCTGATATTTGCTTGTCATACATTACAGTCTGTCTTTAGACAATGGTTTTTCATTTCACGATCGTGTGATTGTAAATCAGGCTCCAAGGTATTCCTCGTTATTGATTATCAAATTTAACATTGTATTAAAATTGTGTAAGGTTAGCCCTTAGCTACTTAGACCGCTTCCGTATACATTTTTAACGTTTTTAAAAGTCTTGATCATTGTGTGGCATCTCTCGGAAACCTTGATTACCAGTATTGTACTTGAAACACTTTTTTTTATGGGATAAATGAGTAGATTAAGAACAATCGAAAATAAATATAATGAAGTTTTATGGTTTTGCAATAATTTCTATGTAGATACTTGTATAATACGTCGAGAGATATTGCGAACGAATGGGAAGTAGTGTAGTGATTGATTATACACCTACAAATGTTATAGATATTTGTTAAGGTACTTTTTAATTTATAGTAATTAGAAATATGATAATATATAAAAGTAAATCTTGTATTCTTTCAAAGAGTACATATTACTTACAAATAATTTACTAACTAGTCCAATCAATCGAAAAGGATATGAATTCATTTGTATTCAATATATATACATACATAGATATATATTTATTTATTTATATCCTGATTATTTTACATCCTCGCAATAATTCTCATACCATATGTACAATTTTCATGTAAATATAAATTTTACACACGTTTTATATAATATGAAGGATTATTGAAAAGATTATTGATATAGATAAAAGACTAAAATTGTAAAGTATCATTATACAGTAACTTGGTTACTTCTTATCCTTATTTAAAACAAAATTTAAATAAATTTTTTATTGAATTATAAGCAAGTTTTCCACTATTATTTAAACTTATATAAGAATTATATAAGATAATAATTAATAGTAATTGAAATTTTATTTACAGAAACTTTGAAATATTTATATGTAATAATTCTTACTATTAGATTTAAATTAAAAATATTATCTTACAATTTATAAATGTATCTATAACAAGAATAAATATTAATATTTAATGTTTTGAGCAAATTGAATATATTATTTAAAACCGTAGAATGTTTTATAATATAATAATGACATTCTTATGATACACGATTATGATTATTTATGCTGTTTATATTATGCCGTTTTTCAGCGATATTTTTTCCCGAAGTAATCTATCAGGTTAATTGTTTAACACGATCGCATGTATGGGGATATTACATATATTATAAAAGAAAATGATTCCTACGAATAAAAATCATAAGATATATTTATTTGTATTTGTTTTATTACGGATTAATCATATTGTCTTCAAAAGGATTTAATAAGTAAAGTAATTAAATTTATATTAAATAATGTATATGTACACTGTAAATTCATTTTTATTTGTTTATATTCAATGCCAATATATAATTAAATTTTTATTATTTTTGTTTAAAACGGTTTTCTTTTAGTATTTTATAATATAATAGTATTTATCTTTGCAATTGATCTTAATTATTACATTATATTATCTCTAACATTCGTCTTTATTAAAGTTATATATTACAATTAACCAATATTAATGCTACTATAAAGATAATAGAATAAAATACTAACAAAATAAGTTAATAGTGTTAAGAAAAGGAATTAAGTACAAATGAAAATTTCACTATAAAAATATCTACAGTGCAAAGAGCATTTTAGCAAGAGAAAATGTCGGAAGGGGTAGATGTTAAAAAATTCTAGTTCATTTAAACTTCGGTAAATATTGGTTATCCTGTTTGTATTAGAAAAGTATTCGTAATAATTAAGCTGCTATCTCGCCATTAGATAAGAATTCTGCTTCTCACTCTCTTGACGCATGCGGTTTGGCAAAACTCTTGGTATTAAATGACAAGGGATATTGTAAAATTCAAATAAAATAGGATCGCTCGAGACCATATCAACTTAAAATTTTAACTAATTAAAAACTCACATAAATGGACAGCAGCTCATGTAGAGCTTTGCGGTGGCAATACTTTCTTGTGACGTTATTGACTAATTCGTTGGCGGAAGAATCTCGAGCGGAACACGGATCTTTTGCATGCAGAGACGCTAGTCGATTGATGAAAGGGTAATGTACGCCACGACTGCATCGTACATTACCCCCGATCAAGCCATTTACGGTTTAGCTACTCATACCACTCGCTATTGCCCAACTTGAGTGGATACTGCTCCGACGACGAAATCCAATCCGTCTTCTTTGAGCTTGGGCATGCTTAACTTTAATTTTGGTTCGATCTAGTTCAAAGACACCAAGTACGCAACGACCTTCTTCTCTTTTCTTAAAAACCGGCGACCCACCGAGTGCGGCTAACCGCGATAAGCGAGTAGGTTTAAGAGTATGGGTGGGTCAGCGATATCGATCTTCCAGGAGCCAAATGTCAACGGAGGCCGTGACCACTTGGACAAACTGGAGTGCTGGAGTAGCTGTCCAAACCGAGGAGACGGCGCGACGCGCAGCCCCCGGCTTTTCGAGGCCACGATGGGCCGCGCCAGAGATTCGATTCAGGCGTGCAGACCTGAATTGAAGTCGCGAGGAGTCGAGGGTTTACGGACCACTGCTCCCCCGCAACGACCGATCTGCGCACTCCTGTTCTTTGCAGTCCTGCGCACCGGCTCTGACTCCGATGCGCAGGCGCCCGTTTTCAGTTCGTACCAGTGCCCATGCCTTTACCACTTGTCCCTCTCGTTGTCTCGATGTGCTCGACCAACTCACCATCGACCTCCAAAGCCTTTAATTCGACATGCTCCCAGTTACTCTTCGTTTCCTCGCGATTTCATTATCACACTCCCGATCCCAATCCCGATCCCAATCCCGGTCCCAATCCCGGTTCCGATCCCGATCCCGATCCCGATCCCGATCTCGATACCAATCCTCGTCCCGAATATTTTTTTACACCTGATTTACTTGCATTAGTTTCCCGATCGTTATCGATTGTACAAGCCCTTTTCTTACAATTATAAGCTGACCTGCTCATTTCACGTATAGCGAATACTAATTAACGAACGTATCAAATGGCACATATTATTAAATGTTACCAAGTTTTTTTTTGGTTATTTATGATAACAGTCTTGATTATCCTATGGCCCACCCATTCTTACGATTCGTTCTTTCTTTATTTTTTTTCACGTTAATTATAAAATAAGTATATTGTAATTTCGTATTTTCTGATATTTTCCTCATCTTTTAAACAATCAATCGTACAGTTATTTGTAATTTTTTTTTATCGAGTAAATACATTATAGTTAATTCCAATAAAATATTATCTTATATACTAAAATATTACACTATACATATCTATAATTTTTCCTTCGCGTTCATTCACTCGAATAAATAATCACAATAGTCGTATGTATAAGCTAATGTAACATTAAAATTCATATCACATAAAACAAGTCGCTGCACTTTTATTATAGTGGCATACTTTTTTACAATCGAGAAGTTTCATTTGGGTAAGTTTATTTAAGTTATTTATCTAGAATCAAAATTTGTTATAATCATCAAATTCAAAACTTTAATGAGTGCGTATACAATCGACTCATTAATATATGAACTACATTATGTTAAGATAAATCATGAAATGTTTGATCGATCTTTCATAATTTTACTTGTTTAAATATTTTTGTACTTTATTTAAATTAGAAAACATAAATCATTATAAAATAATTAAATATATAGAAAAAAGTTAAATTTGAATAGACACCTGTGCAAAGGAAATATTTAATACTTCATAATATCAACAACAATAAACTTTATTTATAAATAATGTCTTCAAAATAAAATAATATTATTTTATAATTTTTTTAAATTTCGTACAATTAAGAAGTTATTTTATCGCTGCACTAACCCCAATATTATCCCATGACAACTAGTATATACAAAATTTATAAAAGTATTTAAAAATATAATATTTATTGTATCTAAAGATATTATTATTGGCAATATTTAAAAAATTAAACGATACGGGATTATAATAGAAAATTGATATTTCAAGATTATAATAATTGAAATTTGTCTTTGAGGATACGAGATATAATTTATTATTCAATTAACTTTTCCAATAAATATTGACATTTTTAATTATAATTTATTTATGCACTTATGCCATCGTTATATAAACTGTATTATTATTTTATTTTAAACTAAACTATATAATAATATTTGTTATTAATATTTTTAATCTTCTTTATCGCAATGTCCTCTAATCCAATCTGCATAACTGAAAACTCGAGTAAAAACATCCGGCTTTCCTTTAGCACACGGTGTTCCCCATGATACAACACCAATCTGAACTTGATCCGCTACCAGTGGACCACCCGAATCACCCTACAGAAATAATTAGAAATATATTAAAAATATGTTCTTTAAACAGTTCATTAAAAATAATTAATCAAATAAGAAAAATTTTCTAAGGGTT
This sequence comes from Ceratosolen solmsi marchali, assembly GCF_000503995.2. Lineage (NCBI taxonomy): Eukaryota > Metazoa > Arthropoda > Insecta > Hymenoptera > Agaonidae > Ceratosolen > Ceratosolen solmsi. The sequence goes on from NW_011948415.1 coordinate 15,833,871, forward strand.
GACAGAAATGATTTTATTTTAAGTATAATCAATGATAATTGTACCATAGTTCTGCTTTGCTTATTAAATCTATAAAGATATTTGAGAAATAATGCGTAAGAATATGTTTAAACAAGTACAAAAGCAAAAATTTATATTACAGATGTAGTATTAAAAATAATCGATCACATAATTTATATAATATTTATCTATAATTTTTCTATATACAGTTATTAAAATGGCTGATAGAAATTTAAATTCAATATATTAATACAAATCCAATAACAATAATAATGCATGATATATAAATAATATTTGAATAATATATTATTATAATCTAAAAATATTTAACAAATCTATTTCACACAGCTTTAAGTCATAGTACAAAGTGAAAAATGCCATGCTCCGTGAAAACTAAATAAATAATTATTTTAAAACATATATTATTAGTTGCCTAATACCTTAGTTAAATTATCCATGTGTATAAAGAAACTTTACTATAAAATATTCTATAAATAATTCGGGTAGGAACAATAAGTTAGCTATATTTTTGGATTTCATATTATTTATAAATTAATGAAAAGTTTCTATCGATATTGTATAATAAATATTTGCTTAGCAATTGCCTAAGTTATATTAGTAGTGTTAGTAATCACTAATAAATACTCTATAATTATCTCTATACTGATTAACTCTATAATAATCTATAACTCTGTATAATAACAAATTACATTGTAATTATATGCTGCATCAGCAAAGTTCATTGAAACAAGTAAACATTGAAAGACGACAACGAAGGATAAGGAATTTTTTATAACTATCAAACAAGTACAGATTAGGTAATTATCAAAAATGGTCAAATTTATAATTTGATGAATGCAAGAAAAGTAACCATCGCATACGCAGATAAGGACTTTAAATTAAATTCTTTAGCGCGTAGACACATTATTACGTACGTTCTAATCTCATTAATTATAAACTGCTATTGACTTAAAAGTGTTATTTTTATTCAGAAATACTCGTTGAATTTATATAGGGTGATTATTATATTGCTATATTACTTCCGTTACTGTTTGAGAGGAATATTAGGCGTTTATAACATGATCTTGTTAATTAAATGATGAAATGTAACTATATTCAGTATTTTCCTAACTGATATTTTCTGCGCCTATAAAATGAATAAGACTCATAATAGATTGCGGAGAATATAAATAATAGATGTAATATGTATTTATTTATATGATTTCAACTAATTATAGCCATATGCTGTAAACGAGGATTCTACATAAGTATTAAAACATTCCGTATAATAGGAGATTTAGCTTTATCCGCTCCAAGGGTAACAATGAAATTCATTCAAATATGATAAATGTGATATAAATATATAAATTTAAAATTTTCTTCGTATATGATTAAAATTTGAATAACAAAAGACACGGAAATAAGAATAAATTTCAGATTAAAAAAAAAAATCTGGAGTGATTATTGTTTGTTGATACACATAATAAATAAGACTACCACTATTAAAAGCTTTAGTCGGTAATATAAAATTGTATTTTAAGGTACTACTACCAATGAGTGAGAATATAATTATTATGAAAATTATGAAATATATAATGTACTTACATTACAACGATATTACTAAGTTAGAAAATTAAAGAGAATTTAGCAATTCATAAGAAGCAAAGAAGAAAACGGTCCTCTTCCTTAAAATAATAATAGCCAAGCATTATTTAATAAAATAAAAGAAAATATCTTTTTTAAAAATAAACTATTATCAGATTTGTATTTAATGAAATCGGTGGAAGGTAATTAAAAAGAAAGATAAATTATATATAAATCAAAATATTGTAATATTGATTGAAGTATTTAAATGCTTATAAATAATTGAATTCAGAATTTACTGTGTTATAGTTCTCCTGTTATCTATATTGATTTATAATATGTTGCTAGTCTTTATTTATTTTATTAAAAAGAAAGATACTTTCTGAGAGCTTTTATTCAAGTCATATATGTACAAGTGATATATAATATATATATTAACGGAGTAAAAAATAATACTTAAATAGAATACTTATTCAATTTAATGACGTTTCTATTAATGCAATTATCAAGAATTGTATGTAATGTTTTTATTATATTAAACAATGATTTTGCTAAATAATTGTTAAATATCAATTTTAATTGCTTCTAGAGTTATTAAATATACAATTATATTAAGGGAGACTTATAATTCTGTTAGCTATGCATTAAATTATAATTATCACCAATTTTATAAATTCTTAATTAGGTACACTTACATGGCATGCTCCTTCACCTTTTTTTGATAAAGTGCAGATATTTTTATTTGTTACACGAAAGCTTGTATTTAAACATTCATGTTGATCAATAACGCTCAATTTGATGTGTTGTAACTCATTAGGTGGTTCTCCTGGATACTGTAAATGCATGACACACTGTTATTATCTAATAACAACAACAACAATAATAATAATAATAATAGTTATTTAAGATAAAGCTTTTTTGATATTGTTTCATATAACGTGAAAGTTGAACAACTTATACACATTGTACATTCCATGTGTATCATACGAAATATGTATACTAATTCTAGAATACTGTGTTACATTCGTTTACTTATAGATTTCCGTACATTTTATCTCTAATCTTTTTGCAAAAATAAATAAAGCATTTATAATGTGTTATATTATTTATAAAACTATTATTTAGTTTTGAATTAGCAATGATTGACATTATATTCACTTGCATATGTATTTTGAATTTGTTTTAGAAATAGCATATTTCTATAAAGAATTTAATATAAAATTATTAAAATCTCTCATAATAAGATACATATTAGAGAGAACTGAACTATAATATATGTTATAAATTTATTAATTGCTTACAAAATACAATGACAAATGAATATTATCAGCAATATATTATAGCTGTTTCATTAACAATTTATTAATCTATTGCACTGCTACGTATAAAAAGTGACATAAAAGGTTGGCGTTAATGTAGACGATTTAAATTTGTAAACGATCTATATATTGAGGTTTCATGAATAACTACGTGCAAAAGAACTTTTTTTTAAACGTTCAGTATATTATTGGAAAGAAAAATTTCATTAAATTATTAATATCAAATTCATTGTGAAACGAGAAATATATTGCAAACCAATACATTATAATAATGCATGATAAGATAATAAATTAATATGTATTTATATCGAAATAATGCTAATAACAAGTAATTTTAATAGATTAATAAACAAAATATTAATGAAAAGACTACATACACTAGTCGTACCCCATCCGGATAAAATAGCAGGATAATCGATTTTATCAAAATTTGTGTCCGGAAGTTTTATCGGTTGGATCTTTTCACTAAATTCAATATCCTTTTCCAATTCAATAAGTCCGATATCGTTTCTTATAAATAAAGAACTATATTTCGGATGGCTAATGATGCGTTTTGATTGGTAAATGCTTCCACTTTTGTCGAGATAATTGGTACCCACCACAGCAGATATTGCCGTATTATTGAATCTAGAATTGGAGAAAGGATCTTAGAGAATTAGTAAAGACTATTTATTATATATATGTTTATTTAAATATTTAAGTGATTTGAAAGCTTAAAATGTATATTAAGCTTCGATATAAAAAAGCAAAGATTAAATTTTACATAATTAGGAAATACTAAATAGAGGCATAAATTTTGTTTGAATCTCTTGAAAAGTATTTATGCTTTAATTTTATTTTTAAATTATACGTAGGATTATTGTTGTGTAATATTATTGTTAGTTATAATTTGCTCACCCAGCTAAGCAATGAGCAGCTGTCAAAATCCATCGATTATTTATTATAGATCCACCACAAAAATGGCGATTGTTTATTCTCAAAGAAACTTGATATGGATATTGACCGTCTTCTGCCGCTAAACCTCCTACGATTTTCTGCTCAATTCTTTCTGTAAATATATAAAATATATTAATACATACAATTTAATGCATATGCGTGTGTGCGTGTGCGTGTGCGTGTGTGCGCGCGCGCGCGCGCATGTATCTCTCTCTCTCTCTCTCTCTCTCTCTCTCTCTCTCTCTCTCTCTCTCATTCTCTTTGTGTGTGCATTTGTGTATGTGATAAAATTTAGATATAAAATTAAAAGAATAATAAGTATAATAACTGTTAATAACTATAATTGTAATTAATTATTTTAATTGTATGTAATTGTATTATTTGAATTATGTATACTCTTTGTTTTACTTATTTGTTCATTACCTATCGCCAAAACTGTAGAAAAATAATGGAAATTATCCAATAAACTACAAATGACGATAGATTTAATAAAAAGTATAACATTCATAGTTAAACGTATAAATTTTTCTAATGATTAATTTACTTAAAATTAAAAAATTTATGACGAATTTTCAACTTGTTTTTATATGCAATTATTTCTGAAATCTTCTTTCTTAAATACAAAGAAGATATAAATACTATCAAATAAGAATGTAAACTATTAACTTACCTGAGAGTAGATATTTCAATTTAGGTTAAACGTTTTTATCACTGTAAAAAAGTTACGATGTATCTTGCGTAGCTGTGATAGGCATAAAACAAACCGGATGAACGATAACTCAACTAATGACGATTAAAACGAATTACTTGTGTTTGAAAGAAAATTACTTTTCATCAGAATAAATAATATTATCAGGTATTATTTTAGTTCAGTATAAAATGAACAATAGTGCTATTTAAACGTCCTAAGACAATTTTAATTTATAATTACACATCCAGTTTTATTAAATTAATCAAAGAGACCCTTATATAAATGTGTGTACATTAAATTAATAATAGTATGTAAATAAAAAATAATACAGTCAACTTGCTGAAATGATAAAATAAATCACTAATTTCCATAAAGAAAAAAGATTAAAAATATATAAGACAATAGTATTATATAAAGATTTATTTATTGATAACGTATATATTTATTAAATTATTACTTAAGTAAAGTATTGACTTTATTTCAAGTTTTAAATAAATTAAGAGATTTAAATAAAAATAGTAAATGGTAAAAAAAATAATTCCTCATAAAATAATGAGTTTAATTTATTTTAATATTAAAACTCAATAATAAATAATTATATATAATAAGGGCTTTGTACATAAAAATATTTACATATTAAATAAGGGAAACTATTACCACATAACTTTATTAATTATGTAAGAGTGTATATATACTCATAAAGTAAATAAAATAATAATAAAGTAATAAGTAATAAAGTAGTAAAGTAACAATCGTATAATTAATTGTAGATTAAAAAAATGAAATTTTTAACATTATAGTAAATTTATTAAATTGTTTTTTGCTTTATAATTGTACTTAATGAATTATATTTAACATTAAAAAAAAAATTTTAATTTATGCTTTTATAAGACTTCTAAAAACATTAATTTTCAAATAAAAACTGGTTATTATAAAGTAAAGTAAATTCACTTCATAAAAATATCGAACTATTATTGAAATTGTTATCTAATAATTCTACTACTATGGTTTAAATTGTTATCTAATAAGTCGATTACGAATTAAAATTCACTTTGAATATTTGGATTTGATAATTGTAAAAATTACAATAATAAATATTTTAGAATATAGACTTAGTTTTGATATAAATTAGTATTTTTACTTTTGTACATATTTTTGAGTTAAAAAATAAAATGATTAAAATTATTAAAATTATATTTTTATGTAATGTAAACGTTTTATAAAATTTTAATAAAAAAAATTAGGATTATAAGTGAATTTTATTAAAATTAATTATAATTATAGTTTATAAGTCTTTTTTTTTATCGTTATATATTTTAATTTATATTTATAATTTCAAATATTGAAACTAGAAGTTCTGATTATCATAAAAGGTTAATAATAAAGAAATTAGAAAATTAAATTATGAAATTGCATAGAATCAAAGTTTACTCTCTTTCTCTCTCTCTCTCTCTCGCGCGCGCGCGCCCGCACAAAAATTCTAATATACACATATGGGTATTGTTACAAAATGCATTGCTAAAAAATGTTTAAATCTTAATAATTTTAATTATTTAATAATGAATTTTCTTTACAGTAAAAAACATTGCAAAGTATTTTATTATTACAGCTAGTTGTATAAGATATTTGTTTATTAGATTATATCAATTGTAAGCACTGTGAGCTGTCATTACTATCAATTAGAAAATAATTTTACATTTTATATTTAAAATTATACCTTTAATAAAATTTAATTATTTATCCACCGAAAATATATTACTTTTATCTTTTATGTAAATTTTCAATTTTAATTTTCATTCATAATTTTAATTAATATGATAACATTTTTTTTAACTGAAATTATGATCACACATTCACTTAACAATCTTAATATAATTTGAATTTAAAATAAAACAAGAGCCAATTACTAGAACAAATTTCGTAGATGCAGCATATAAATTAATTACAATTAACGATTATTTTAGGATTATAATAAATAAAATAATATTATTTTGTTTTTTATATTATCTTTATTTATAATTAATTAAGTAACTAAATATTTTTCTTATGCATTTTAATTTTATAAAAACAAGTTTACAATTATATTATTTCAAGTATTTTATATTCAATATGGAACATGATGTATTTGCTATTAGTTTCTATTTTAAAAATTTAATTAATATTTTTATTTAAGATTTAATTAATATTTTCATTTAAGATTTAATTAACATTTTTATTTACGATATAATTTTTTTTTCGATTATATAAGATCTTGCTTATTAATATGTTTTGATAATGTAAAATTAAATGTTGTTTTCAATATTATACACAATGAACATTGTGATCAAGTATATGATTGGGGAAGCTTAGCAGTATTACAAAATGCTACCTATTCGTTATTTATAACATTAATTGGAAATTTTATGTTCGAATGTTATTAATTACTTAGTTCGAAAAAATATTCGTTAAGATTCAAGCATCAATACTAGGAAGTAATGAGTTACGAGGAAGTGCCAAGAAAATATGTCAACATAACGTGCACATAACGTGCAAATACATAAACTCTTATGGAAGTTGATTTTTACTGTTTAGGATACCCCTTCTATAATGTTAATAATAAATCTATAAACATATAAAAACATTATAATATAATGTTAACGATGCTCATATCGTATATATTTATTGTAATGACTTTGAATTTTCTCACCCTCATTGTTTTTAAGTGATTAATTACGAAAATAGATTACAATATGCATAATGTAGAAGTATTTAATGTTAATTATGACATAACGATTTTAGAATTCACGCATAGAGTATAAGTCGTGATGAGCATTGCTAAATTACCAATTTTTCAAAGCCATTGTGCTTCATGATATTATAATTTTATCGAACAAATGCTCTTTAATTATTATGAAGATTAATTGCTTAATATAAAAGTGACATGCCCTATAAATATTGCATTAGACTTGTGTATTGATAGGCGATTACAAATTCACTACAAATTTCAAATGTAATCTACAATTTTGGGCAATTTTTTATTTATTTTTTGCCATTTTTACCTTCTTTTTACATAGTATATAGCATAGGAAATAATTTGTCGTACTAAAAATACATATAGATGCATGGACATATGCATACATACACATGTACTTACCATATGCCATGACAACGGCACATGTGTAGTATCTCAGAGCAGTTGTTGATTGTTGCCAATGACAGTTAATTGATTACATAGAGTCTTTTTAAAACTATTATACATTTCAATTCACCTATTATTATAAGTTAATAATAATACGTAATTTAATACGATTGTCTTTCTTTTTCTGAATATATTTTAAAAAGTTTAATGATAAGATTTTTAGCAAAGAATTATAATAATGTTTAGTGAATCTTTACTAAATAAAGAGCGTAATTTCTTAGAATTAAATAAAGAGCTTGAAGAGAAAGTTAAAAACTTAATGGTTGAGGTAGATTCGATTATTACTCGTCAAGAAGATGTTATACGAATTCCAAAACAATCTTCACAGATATTACAAAAAAAAAATAAAATAAAAATAAAAGAAACTGAGTCTATAATGAAAATAGATGAAGAAATATCAGGTATAAACATTGACACGCCATGTATAAAAAAATCAATAAAGAACGAAAACATTAAAAAGTAGGTAATTATATAATAAAAAACTATGTATGTAACTATAAAGAAATCGTTTTATGTTTCAGAACAATTCAAAATGAATATGAAACATATAATGATGATGAGTATGAGAGCATCGAAACAAAGAAAAAACGATCAACGAATGAAACAATAATTCGATTTTTAAAAGCACAACTAACACAACTTCATACAGATATACAATCTATTCAATATGATCTGAAGAAAAAGGTAATTTACTTGCATTTAGTTGCTTTCTTAATTATAGATCGTCAATTTTGTGTTGTTTTAGAATGAACATTGTAAAGAGTTAGAAATAGAAATTAAAAATCACGATGAAAAAAGAGAAAAACTCCTAAATCAACTTACCATTCAAAAGGAAAACACTGTAAAAACTGAAACTATAAATTTGGAATTACAGTCAAAAATTCAGGCTCAAAATATTGAAATTTCTTCTTTAAGAAAAGTAACAATAATATTAAAATACAATTATATAGATAATTTATTAATAAATTTTAACATATTAATAAATAAAATAATAATCGAATTTATTATTTTTAGGAAATTGATAACTTAAAAAAGGATTTGAAATTGTTGAACCAAGTTTCTTCAAACAGTGAACTTAGACTTAATAGAAGTTTGGAAGAGAATGAAAAATTTCGTTCATCTTTGAAAATAAGTCAAAATGAAGAAAAGGTAAGATTTATTCATTTACCTTACTTGTTGTAAATATTGATATTTTTAGGATTTGAGAGAACAAATAAGAAAAATTCAAGAAGAAAAGCGATTGGCTTTAAAAAATTCAGAAAAACAGCGCGCCGAAATCTTTCAAGCATTCAAAAAACAGGTTCAACTCGTAGATAATCTAAAAAAACAAAAAGTTTGTAAATTACCATTTTATTTTAAGTGATGAATTTATATTTCTGAAATTATTATTTAAATTTTGCAGATGTACTTGGAAGCTAGTAAAGAAATTCAATTCATTGAAGAAGATTTTACCAAGCTTTTAGAATGGAAAGAAAAAACTTGAATATTATTGAATAAAAATTGTATTGTGACAAAAAAGTTATTCATCATATTTTTATATTTTATTCGTTTAATAAAGTTAACATTGAAAAGATTTTGTAACATAATTTTCCTTAGCTACTTTTACACCATATTCAGCAAACTTATCGTTTAATAATTGATTATAAAAAGAATATAATTAAAAATCAAATAAATATCCTTTTTTTTTTAGATGTCATAGTACATTATAAAAATATATATTAAATAGGATTGGAAAAGAAAAAATATTTATCAGATAACAATTTTGGAATAATTATTGTAAATGTGTTTCTCCAAAATTGCTTCTGATTTTTCTCATGAATTGTAGTTTGAAATGACTTTTAGATTTATTTACATAAGTCTTTTTTTGTGCAAGAAATAAAGCTAACAATAATTCGCAACAAACTGTACAAAAATTCAGAAGTTGCGCTAACTCATTCACTGCATGCACATAAAATTTACATCGATCCGAATATCGGACGATGTTTCGTAGATACGTTTTATTCACATCTCAACATTCGTTCGATTATGTTTAAAAGTCTTTGTCATTCAAAAAACCGTTTAGTTTGAAATTTGTATTCAAATAATACGGTATAGTAGATAAAAACAAAAGCGCCTAATTTACGAATATTAAACGAATAATTAAGAATGTCGCATTACTTTGTGTTTGTATACGTATGCTGAACACTTGATGTTAACCATTTAAATATGTTGAACATCTTATGTATTTTATCCACAATAAGTATACAATTAATGAAACCGATATTGCGTACTTATTTTATTTTTACTAAATTTACAAAACTCATAAATAATTTTTTATCATGTGTATAACATTATAAAATTAATTTTCTTATCCAAACTCGCATGAAACTTTGTCCATTTAATTAAGAATGATTCAATTTAATGAATTATTAGTACCGAAAAATGAATAATTTATAATTTTATAAAACAATTTAATAATTAATATTTTTTTTATAGTTAATGAATCAATAATATGAATAATAAATTAGCTTATCAGTGTTAATATTCATTGTCAGCACACGAGCCAGAAATGCATGATTTGTATGAATGTGTTTATTTTTTTTATTTTTTTCAAAGAAACATCGGCTTAACAATGGACTTTACGATTTGGTCCATACAATATCCATTTTGTAATACTAATATTCTACAAGAAAAAGGCAGATATTATTGGCGAAGAGTTGACTAATTATAGTTTTCTCAGTTATTTTAATTAAATGCTTTAAAATATACGACCGTAAGCCAATAATAGCTGCAGCTTCTATGCTATCGAAAGTTTTGTATTGTATTTTCTCTTTTTTGTTATTTACTTTGCTGCAAAATTGGTAAATTTATTTTGTTTTCCATTTAATAAAATACATGAGCATTACTCTTCAAGATGATGAACATCAAAAACTGCATCTTTATCCCCAAACGATTGATACGATTTTGACAATTTGATTGGTAATTTTGTTTTTCGCATCCATTCGTCACATCCGACTTGGTTTATTGTAATTTTTCTCAATTTTAAGCATTTTAACAAAAAAACTTATAATTTGCATTATATTCTATATTCTTCGAAACTTTCACACCAAAATACACATTTTTTTCTTCACTTTTATCATTTTATATTTTTATACACAATGTATGTTCAAGAAAGTTTTATATCATGCAAATTATTCCATTAGTTTTTTACATGAAATTCCTATCTCATTTTACAAGCTAGTATTAAGGAATATTATTAATTAAAATTAAAAGAACAATCTTATTGATCCATAATTTTATTATTTAACATTAATTTTATTTAACCTAAAAGTCCACGTATTTATTTCTTTCGAACCATTTAGTAAAGAAATGGATTTTAATTAATTGTCCAATTTTTGCACAAAAGTATTGCACAAAATAAATTTTCTCTTAGCTTTTATGTATTTGAAATAAACAGAGAAAATAAAGGATTATCATAACTTGTCTACTTATTGTCTAGTTTTTATTAATAACATGTAAAATTAAAAATATTTTTTAAAAATTGTTATGGATGGCCCACCACGAATTTATACACTATTTTATTCTTCAAATAGAAAGTATTAAATATTTTAATGTCACGAACTAAATTAAGATGATAAAATGTTGGAAAAAAATGTCATAAATCTTAACATCATTTTGACCAATACATGAGCTTTTGATCAGCTTTTACTTATTTTTTTAGCAAAATATGCGTTGGCTATAATAACGAAAATTCGTTTAGAAAGAAAGAATACACAAAGACAATGAAATTAAAATTTTTTTTGAAAATTTAATTCGCTTACTTTCAAACATTTAATGTCATAAATTACATTACTACCTAAGACAAGTTTTGGATTATAAATGTAAGAATAGAGAATGAACTTTTCTTTCAAATGAGACTTTATACATTAATTACAGCCTTAGAGTCACGTCGGTTTTTTTTTTCTTCAAATTAGCACATCTCGAAAAATAATTTTCTTTCATACTACAAATAAAACTTTTTATAAAATATTAATTAATGATATATGTATATATATATGTATATTGATTATTAAAAATTTCGTTTTAAATTTTTTCACGATAATAATAAAAATATTGTTAAATTGCAATATAAAATATGTAATTCAGAAGTTTGATTAGATTAGTTATGAATACGTATCTGGAGATCGCTAGTTGTGCATCACGAACAAAATTTAACGCACCTAACGACGTGACTATGAAGTAATTTTATTATAACGTATTATAAAACCAGTTCTAAATGCGACCAGAGGGATAACACGGCACAAAGGCATCCTTGGAAAGGAAATCAAATCAGCTATGTAAATAAATATTTAGAGACGCGTGTATAACAACTGTAGAGTATAATCATCTTTGCTTCATATTTACGATTTTTATATCGCATTTTCAGATCAGGAGATCACGCTAGATAACTGTATGTATCCTTCTGACCCTCTGTACGTTCCAAATACTCTTTTTCAATTAAAATATCTATACATTTCTAAAATATAAAAAACATTAAAAATACTTTAAATCACAAATAGCATTAGTATTGAATAAACAAAATCTTATAGCTTGTCAATGCATTTATTTCTTAAGAGACATTTCGATATCTTATGACAGACGTATGTTATCTTAAGACAAAATTTAGTATTTAAAAATTTTCTTCAAAAAAGTTGACTTATATTTTTTTTTTATTTTTTTTTTTTTGGCAATATTAATAAGTTATGCAGACTATTAAATTTGTTTATATAATACTATATATTTAATTGATTAGTAATAATGAAATGAAGTTATTTTATTAAATTGTGTTATAACATTTACTTTAATAACGTGCACTCGTGGCTTAAACCTGGAACTTAATTGATTCAAAACTTCTGCAACAAGCTGTTGATGTTTTAAAACTTTCCGCATTTTCATAATCCTTACAATGGCTGCTTGTATAAGTAATTTTCTATCTTCCTCTATGTGTTTATGTGTCGTTTCTTGTTCAATTTTAAGCTCTGTTTTCATTGGTATATTAATATTTACTCTTAATTTTTTACTGTAAAAAATATAGTAATTAATTAACAGTTTTAATTTAAGGGGTTAAGACACTTTGAAGATTCAAAACTTAGATAAATTTTAGAAATTTTAACATAAAAATTATAATGTAAATACAAAATCCAATTAATAGTTTTCATTTTACATCTCTTGAATATTAAAAATTTTTCTAATTTTAATTTTTTTCAAAACAGAAGCTGTAGTCTTTCAAAGTACAATGTAATTTTCTTAGATAAGCTTTGTGGCATGTTGTATTAATCTTCACCTATTGATTCTAGGGTAAAATAATAAAAGTTTTTATTACTTACATGAAGATTATCATTAAAGTAAACATGGATATTAACATTTTTTTATTATTTAATTGTAAATAAATATTAAATAACTTCAGAAATACTCAATAAATTACAAAATCCATGTGTATTTTCACGAAAGATTTATTTCAATGATTTTTAGTTATTAATTTTATCAGCAATTAGATATTTATTTTAATTTTTGTTCCACATTAATTTTAAAAATATTATATGTATAAAAAGATGTGAAAATTTTTAAATAATGCTTGATAATACAGACAGCCTCATAAATTCCGTATAACGGTATAACTTCCTGATTATTTTTAATATTAGATATATTTTAAACAAAAATTTCAAAATGACGTAACCCTTTAAAAGTATATTAAATTGCACAATTTACTTTTTGTATCCTGTAAAAAGTTCTATTGTCGATGATGATCCTAATTCAGATTCATCATCATTGGTTATAAGCAATTTTGCTTTCAATAATATTTGTATTACCTAAAAAATGAAAATTTATTTAAAGTATAAGAAATATTAAAGAAGTAGATTAGTAAAAAATATTTACTTGTAATAGAAAATCCATTTTTATTTGAGTAGATTCATGTAACTGTTGTATTGTCCAAGATGTTGAAGTATTATATTGTAACAAAACTGCCATTTGATAAGTTGACGCTTGCAGCGTGTATCTAATTGGAAAAATTATTTAAATATGGCAAAAGAGAATATAATGAAATTTATATTTTAATGAAAAACATAAAGCCGATCAAATATTTACCGATTTTTAAAACAATTAGTATGAAGTTCACCCTTAGACATATTGTACAACCAATTTAACTTTCTTCCACTGTGTTGTGAGCTGTAGAAAGTTGTGAATCTGTGAACGGATCTTTCTAACTGTAAAATAAAATTTATATCATTATTTATAACTGAAAAAAAATTCAGATTAAACAAATTAAATAAAATATACCTCGGTTGGTAAAGAAAAAGTGAATGATTGCTGGAATGGCCATGAACCGGATGATAAAACTTGTATACTAAAATCTATATCTAAAGGTTCGGCTGAATTTGTAAGATGTCTTCGAAAATGTTCATTTAAATCTTTTGAAACTCCAATATCCTATAATTATTTTATGGATAAGATATAATAAAATCAGTTCAATAAATATATTCGATCAGATTATTAATAAAATTACCTGAAACATTCTTTGAAGTTTAGAAGTGTACTCGAAACCACAAGCCTGCTTTAGTTTCGAAATCATGGAAGCCTCAGCGTCATCGCTAGCAGACATGTGTTGAACCAATCTCTTTGCAAGCATTTTGCTATAAAATTTTTGGTACACGTCTTTGTCTTCTATATATTTAAATACTACCATCTAAAAATTATAATTAATTTGTAATTATTATAAATTAATAATAAACGAAATGCAAATTTATTTAATACGTACAACTTGGTTAAGTGTATCTTCAAGTTCTGCTTCTTCAGGATTTTTACTGCTTTTTTTGAGCAAGACATCACAATACTTTGCTAATAATTCTGGTGATTTACTACTACTATTCGCTGCTTTAGTTACAGAATTAGTGTTAATAAATCGTCCACAAGCTTTATCTAAGGCTGCTACAAAACCACTGTCATTGTTAAATGCAATCAATACTAAAGCATTATATTTTTTGTGAACTTCCAAAATTGTATTAACATAAATTTTAGGATCCTACAATTATAAAAAATATTTGTCATATAATTAACAAGTAATTTATCGACATAATGCTCTTAAATGCTAGTTAATAAAATTAATAAAATCTAACGGGTTGTTTTAATACTAACTATTGCATGTACTTTTAAATATAAATTTTATAGTTTTTAATATTAATTGAATTTTTCAAATACTTCTTACAATAGCTTTATATATGTCATTAGTTAGATTTATTAAATCGATCGAATTATTTATATTAAATCGTTAAGCTTTATAAACCATAATAAATAAAAATTTTTAAATTAAGATATTTTCTTAATGTTTACCCTATGACTATATAAAATTAACTAAATTCAAAAAAATTGCTTGAAATACAATATTAATATAAAAATCCGTTATGCATGATATAAATTTAAAATAAAGTCTGTATGCATATGCTCAATTATGTGTACACATAAAAGATTCAACTATGCTAATATTATACTACACTATATAAATAAATGAAACACACATTAGCCGCAGAATCACCACATTTATCTATAGCTGCAAGACCTTGGTTGGCTATATGAATTTCTAGAAGATTTCTTAATTCACCAAGCCCATTTGTTATTCTCGCCACTAATTGATACATTCTGCCCAAATCAACATTTTTATCTGAATCTAGTAAATTTTGAAATTCTGCGTGAAAAATATCAAGATGTTTTTCTATTAGTACTCTTTCACAAGTTTTTGCTAATCTTTCATGTGTCGTTTGATGTAGGTAAACTTGAACTCGCTTTTGTTCTTCTTGTAACCTCTGTTCTACCTATTATAAATAGTAATAATTTACTTATATATTAAAACACTGCAACAATGATATTTATTTAAAAAATAGCTTACTTTTTTCATATACTCTGTGACAGGATTGTGTCGTAGAAATTCTGAACTTTCACGGGTATAGAACCTTTCAGTATCTTCAAGAAACAAATTTTCAAATGATTCTTTATACACAGTTAAAGTTTGTCCCTTAGCACCTGGATCTTCTTCGTTTAAACCTAGTTCTACGTAACAATTTATAACACCACTAACTAAACGTGTATTTATTGTTTCTCCATTTCTTTCTCGTTCAATTAATTTTAAAACAGCATTAGTAACCTATAATTATATTTTACAATGTTTATTTCTATATGTATAAATAAAAATTAAATTGTTACCTGTCTGTTTAAATGCTTGAATAAATTGTCCCTCCAAGTAACCAGAGCTAACTGATAGATTTCATAAATTCCTTTACGTCCCTCTTCACATTCTCGACGTACCCAATGGCGATTTAAATACGCACATACACCATTTAATACTTTACTACTAAACTGATACTCCTCCCATTGTCTTGTATAAAATTGAAGAACATCCTCATCCATCAAATCAATTCCTTGCTATAAGTAAAATTGTTTTCAATATAGAATAATAAAAATTAAATTCATTAAAACTGCAATTTTTTTATGTACAAACCTTAAGTAATGTAATAAGATAATTTCGAAGAAAATCACGTAACCGTTTGTAAAGTTCCAAACCTACCAATTGTGCACCACCAGTTATTTGACCTTTTTTACTTTTTGAAGATTGCCTAGAATTCATTTGCTGGTGTACACTTGTGCAGTAGTTGTAAACATGTCTAAAAAATTTAGAATTTCAATATTTTTTCTCAATACTATTTAAAAAAGATAAAATAAAACTCTAAGAAATTGATTATAACATACGTATACAATTCGATGTATCTAGGCTTTGACATGCCTTGTCTATTGTATACTTGTTCAATCCCTTCTCTGAGATCTCCCCATATTTGATCGAGATCAATTTGTTTGAGACCAGGTGGGCCTTGATTACTACTTTGACTACTTCGATAGCCAGACATCTTAAGTTACTATTTTTAATTTATTTATATCTACTTCAATTTTATTTTCCGTAAATATTCTATAAAAATAAATAAATAAATAAATAAATAAATAAAAAAAAATAATAATAATAAATTGAAGGTTTAAAGCAAGATAAAGAATTTATTAAAAACAATATTAATTTTTAACCAAAATAATTTATTGGACTGTAGATATGTAAAAGTTATATATATATATATATATATATATATATATATACACACACACACACACACACATACACATACACACACGCATATATATAATTTTAATATTATGAACAGCAATATAAATAAATGTGTTGATTTAAATTAAGTGTATAAATAAAAATAATGCAATATCGCGAGGCAAATTAAAAAATAAAGGATCTGGAAGAGCTGCGAATTGACGAAAATTAAACATAGATAAAAAATTATGTAGAATGGAAAAATTAATTAAGAGCTTCAAGAATGGTTGAGCAATAGAGATGAGAACGAACCTCGTGTTTACAGTACAGTAATTCGGCAACAAGATGAAAATACGGACTATTTTGTTTTATCGTGGTACTCACCTAACGACTTTCACCACCACATAAGCAAAGTCGTTTGTGATGAGCTGTTCTTAAAAATTGGCTCCTTGGTTCACAGTCGTTTCACCCCCTCCGAATCAAGCCTCTTATCGGCTTCTAATTCTTGAGAAGTCGTCTAATTTCACGAAAACGAAAAAAAATCTATGCTGTCAAGTTGCTGGCAATCGTTCCTCTTAAGTCTTTATCTCAATTGGCTTGCAATTTCTAATCAATTTCTAGATTTTCTAATCCTAGCTCTTTTTAGACTCCAACACTCAAAACAACAGTTTATCCCTTGTCCCGCGCGCGTGTTCCGTCCTGTCCTGTCCTGTCCTGTCCTTCCGTCCTTCCGTCCTTCCGTCTCCGCGTAACCGTTTACCGTACACTTCACTGGAAAGTCCAAACGCAGAGAAGGAAGGGCAGAGACAGAAAAAGAGACTTCGAGACTCAGCGAGCGAGAGCAGCAGCGGCTCTCTGCACAATTTGCCTTCCGTCAGACGATATCCTGCACTTCCGCAACTCAGCCGCGACGAGGACGACTGCGACGACGAGCTGCTGCTGCTGCTGCTGCTGCTGTTGCTGTTGCTGCTGCTGCCTCACGAAGATTTGGCAGGTTAAGTTGCACGCTTACCAACGAAGCCGCGCTCATGTTTCACCGCCGTGACTTGCCGACCAGCGAATTAAACAGGCCAACAGGATTAATACTTTGCTTCTTTACGTTTTTCTAACAAAACTGATTATACGATTCTTAAGTTGCTAACCAACAACCCGCTCGATTTACTTTGTTAAATTAATTTAATAATCAATTTTAGCTTTTCTCCAGTAATTGAAAAATTTGTTGTGCTTATACTACACTAACGACTAACGAACGAGTGAAGACAGAAAAGGTTGGTGAAGGTGAATTGTCAAAAGACAAAGAACGCGGGACAAGGCTTGTAATGTTACGTCCAATGTATATATATATATATATACACGCATATATATATTTATATCTTTCTACATTTTCGAAATTTTAGAAAAAAGCCTTATTCTACAATTTCTACTACAAGAAATATTTTTATGAATTTTAAGGTAACCAAACTATTTAGGTATATTAGTCGAACACTAATGAAATAACGAAAACCAATGTAGCACAAGTATACTATATATATATATATATATATATATATATATATATATATATATATATATACACTCAATTTTTATAAATTTTTTTATTTATATTTAATACTTGTAAAGTCAAATTTGAATTGTATGAAAAATTTTCATATAATCATAAATTTTATTACCGAAAATATTTTTAAAAAAAAAATTTTCTCAACCTATTTATTTAAAAATGTCAATATATTTTTTCCACAAATATTAAAACATTTTCCCATTCAAAATTTAAAGCATTTTTAATGCAACCAATATTCTTTGTTGCGTTCATATTCGTTACTTCTTTCAATCCCATTAATATTTATTGTCTCTCTCTCTCTCTCTCTCTGTATATATACATATAAATGACAAAATATTATAATTTTTTTAAATATTATTTTATTTATATTACATTCATATTACTTACATATATATGTAGTAAGGATTCACCATGCATTCCGAATCCTGTTAAAAGTGCATCTACAACTATTTATAAATTGTAATTTATATTTTGATCATTTTCGCGCGAAATAATATTTAATATTTTTATATTGATAAGCCATTGGAAATTTCAAAATATTAAATAACTTCCATATTTGGTGACGACATTATTAGTAAAGTATGCTTGTAACAAGTTAAGTGAAGAAGGTAGCGTTTTCATTGCATTTGATTAATATCCAAATTTATATTTTATGAAGTTATTAGAGGGATATTACATCTACACCCTGTAACTGAATCATATTGAATTTTGGATTTTATACTTTCTTCTAATTGGTTATAGTAAAGGAAATGGAATATAAAAAATTATTATTATGAGATGTAATATCCAAGGAATTGAAAAATTAAAGAAACATAATTAAACTAATTCGTTTAAGTTTAAGAGCCTATCGAATATTTTACGATTTGTAGATTACTTCACAATTATAATAAATATTAAATTGTAAAGTAACTTTAGAATTTCGTTACATTTTAAATAAAAGCAAATTGTATTTAAAATAAAATATGCATAAAATTGATGGCCTTTATTTTATAAAAGAGACTTGTAAATATAGTTTTTTATTTTAATTTAAAAAATCATATATTTAGTTTAATTAACAAACGATAAAATATGTAAAAACAAATACGTGCTACATTTTATTATTGTTAATCTCATATATTAATATTTAAATACAGAAATTACAACAACATTATTACATAGCATAGTAGATACAGTGTAGTTGTCATTGAAACTATAATAACAAATTAATTAAAAATTCTTTTGATAATTATTACAAATAATTATTAATAGTATAATTCAATAATATTATAACGTAACAACACACATGAGAAAATTTTTCTTATTTAATATTGCAGGATTATTTCTAGAATACTTGATATTATTGCTATTATGAACATATTTATTTTGAAGATAATCATAATTGTAGCATTGCATTTTTTAAATATTCCTAATGCATTACATAAAATTGTAAATATCAGGTGTGCTTTCTTATGTTAAATCTTAATTAAAAATTCAAGCATAAACGAAATGGGTAAATAATAAAAAGATTCATTTCAAGCGTAATATTATTAATTTACTATTATTATTAATTACACTTGTCGTGTATTTTCTGATCTATTTAGTTGTGCATGTAATAAAACTGAATATTTGATTTCATTTGAACTCGTTCTATCAGCTATAGAATTTTAAATTACAGTTTTTTTAAGAAAAATTGTTTATCATATTCAACTTTAAAATAATTGAGTTTAAATTAATAAATATTGATTTGAATTATAATTAATATGAAAACATTTTTTTCAATAAAATTTCAGATGTAATTGGAGATTCAACGATAGTTAACTTAAAGGAATAAGAAGCTGTATTGAAAATTTAAATAAATTTTTTATAAATCAAATTATATTGGAAATAAGGATAAATTATAACATGTTTATTAAGAATATATCTATTAAGTATAATGAAAACAAAAAATTCAATATTACTTAAAGATAGACTAATTATTGTCAAAATGTTTTAATTTTTATTTAATTCAGTCAAGTAGCTTCTTATCATTACAGTAATAGTTATTAATAAATATAATTTTTTAAATTATAATATGGTTGTGTTTTGATTTACAAAACTCTTTTTATAATGCTTAATATATAATTAATTCTGAGATTCATGAATCGGGGAGATAATTGCATAAAATTGTTCCAAATAGTTTATAATACTTATATATATAAAAAGATATTGGTCTTTAATATCGTTTTTGGGTGTGTGTGTGTGTGTGTGTGTGTGTGTGCATGTGTGCGTCTGCACGTGCGCATGTATAACGATTGTATTTATATACAAATATATATTTTACAAATTCCCATATTATAGGATATATTTTCGATTAATTACAAATTTTTACAAAGGAAGTACTTATACTTCTGGCAGTAAATATTTTTATTATTGTAAATCTTTTACTAAAATTAATTGTCGTTTCACAAAAACCATATGTAGAAATAAAAATAATTCTAACAATCTAGAATATTCGTTCAATTGAAATTATTTTTTTTAACAAACAAAAAGATAATGTTTAATGAATAGGATATTCAACTTTTAGGAAGTAAAGTGAAGTAATGTTTATTGTGCGTTGCGGGTTAAGTATGAATATGTGACATTCGCGTTACGTAAGTAGAAATTTACGTAATACTTTTTTTTATCGCAGCTTATATTTTATCAATTTTACGTTTATTTACTGCATTGCCTTAAATTAAATTAAGTCACTCTGCATAGCGAGGAATGTTTTATAAATTTATATTTATCTATACCATTTGAAAATTCATTATTTTATAAAGTTTTTATTATTTAATTCATATTAATAAATGAAAATAAAATTAATGAATAAGTGATATATAAAAGACCTTTGCAGCATTTAAAAGGAAATGAAAAAACTAAATTTGTTCTAAAAACAAAATTATATACTGTCTGAATATAAAGTTACATATTAATTTAATTTATATATATATATAAAAAAAAAATAAAAAAAAAAGTATAGGTCTAATTAGAGAATTTCTTTGTACATGTAGAGAGAAAAATAAAGAAAAAACAATAATAACAAAAAATACCAGTCTAAATAATGAGACTAGTAAAGCCACCCACCCATTTATCCATCCACTTATTCATACGCACGCGCGCAAGGCTTAATTTAATATTGTTTTTGAGAGGCAAATTTGAATCAAACTACTTTATTTTTATTAGACAACTTGAACAATTTGAAGTGTATTATGTGCAAGTGTACTCATGCCGTTCCTGCCTTCAACATCGGAAGATTCAATTTGCTCTTTGAGAAGTTCAAGTTCTCGAATACCCGATACGGTAACCTCGTATTTATGAATAACAAGACTACGATAGAAATGGATAGCAAAGGCAAGGAATATGACGAGGACTGGTATGAGGACGATGCATGCCGACCACGCGGCTACTTGTGAGAAATCATAGAATTTAACCCAGCAGAGGATGGCAATCTCAACGAGAAAAAGTAGGAGCCCTAAAAGAGTGGAGAAAGCCCAAGCCACTTCAATGTACCAATGTAGTCGTTCGTGCGGAGATTCATGTACGAGACTAATGCTATGCAAATTGCACACCGCCTCAATATTCGGTAAGATACAAGTTGATATCATAAGAGCCAGCATATGGACTGCGACGAGTAGCGTTGTACACACTGCAAATGTCACTAGCATCTCTTTAGGAACTTTCGTGTCCGAGTTGAGCTGTACTTCAACCATGGCAACCTGTTTAATAAATTCAAAGATATTATTATCCATAGCATTTGCTCGTGCGATAATCTTAATTAAAAAATCAATAAACGGGCTAGCTACCATGGCAAATCCCGATAGTAGAGCTGAAGTTTTACTAGAAGCTTTGAGTTTAGCTCTGCTAAGCTGTAGTTTTCTCCAGGCGAGGTATCCTGGCGTATGTAGCCCATCACCTGACTGCGACATCTTCGACTGTAAAAAAGAGATTATTAATCATCCGTTTGCCCACTAAATTCAAAATAGCGCTACAAATTAACAAACGCGGTCTAATTTCATATATTAATTAGTTTTAAAAAGTTATTATAGAATTAAGCATACTAATTGTTTGATAGAAATTTTAAAGCTAAAATGTTTTTATACGACAAATCTACGCACCGATTGCAATAATTTTAACGAAACAAATAAAGTTATTGATACAAATAAAGCCAAATATGTAATTAACATTTATAACGAGCATATTAACGTAAATTAAGCGAGAAAAAAATTACGAAGTTTATTTAATTGTCAATTAAAAATATTTCAATGATTTATAAGGTTTCATAAAATTTTATCGATAAATTAATGTTTTTTCGATTAACTTTCAAGTTTTTTCGTTTAAAAATCAGACATGTATTTATTTTAACGTCTACAATGTAAGTTAAATGAAAATATAAAGAATAAGCAATGAAAAACTAAGTTGGCTGAAAAACAGGAATTAGGTAACTATAGTGATTATATATCGCATAATATTTCTAACTTGTTATTGTACGTGGCATTACAATCACTTTTACATAATAAATTAATATACTACATAAAATAGACATTAATGCCATTTTATAGCTCATAATTTCAGTTATGTCAGGTATAGAAGGCAATGTTAAAGTAATAATGTTTTGAAATTTAATTAATAAAACATTAAATATATTTAATAGTATTATTAATTTTATATATTTTATTATTGAAAATCAAATATTTCTGAAAATAAATATATGATACATATATATTGAGTTTTAAATTATGAAGAATAACATTTTGCATTGTTGATAAAGCTAGCATAAATCGACGAATCCTAAGTGAATAAGAAGACGATGCAAACATCGTTAATGTGTAGGTATGCAGCGCAATTATCGGAGGGTGAGTGTCAATATGTGTAAATAGTAATATTGTATGTTTAAACAAATTTACAATCGATGAAAGACTTGATGAATCAATACATTTATAACGTGCGATTTTCAGTAATTTTTATAAAGTCAAATTATTAATCATTGTATATTTATTATCGGAGGGTGAGTGTCAATATGTGTAAATGGTAATATTGTATGTTTAAACAAATTTACAATCGATGAAAGACTTGATGAATCAATACATTTATAACGTGCGATTGTCAGTAATTTTTATAAAGTCAAATTATTAATCATTGTATATTGTATACAATGACTAATAGCCAAGATGTAACGTATTTAGATTATCAAATAATTTTCCATTCATAAGTTGGAGTCCATATTTGACATAAAGAGAAGACACATTTTCACTTTTTCCCTTTTTTTCTTTTAACATTCAACATATATGACGATTTTATATTTACATTATTTCACCTTAATTTTTGCAATTAGTTACAATTGATTTATTATTATTATTATTATTATCATTCTTGAACACATTTTAAATCAGTATGCATGTGATATTTGTTTAACAACTGATCTTAGCTTCATTTGAAATTGATGATTTAAATAATAAAATGTTGACATTCAGTGATTGAATGACAATGAATTGTGGCGTATTTCTACCTGATCATGTAAAAGGTAACACCTAAATATTTTTATTTACGTATATTATAATGCATGAATAAAAATCATTAATTTAATAATTAGTTTTCATATCATTTATAGTTAGGATAACTATAATGAACTAAAATAAAGTACTTATTGATGAATGTGTAGTTTCGAATTTCTAAATCAAATTTAAAATACCAAATTTTAATAGAAATATATTTAACATAATACTGAATTTACATAATATAGATTTATAAATAGTGTAATCAACGTATTGATTTCCAAAAATATAAAAAAATAAGTTGGAACTAACCTGATAATTGTGTATGCGTTTGTGGAAACAATGATCGTTAGATCCGTGTATGTGTGCATGTGAATGAGAATGAACGGATGGGTGTGAAGCAGGAACAATGCCAACTCCAGCTTCCACGCCAAATATTGAATTACGTCCAGTACTCGCTGACCATACAGACATTAGGACAGGATTTTTTTTTAATTCCCTTGAAACTGTAAATATATTTGCTTATGTTTTTTTTTTTTTATACAAACTGTTTTTTTTTTTTTTTTAAAAGAGGTAATGTGAACAAAATTTGAAACAAATAGGAATCCACATTTACACTTGTTTTGTGAAATCTGTTTTAGGAAGTTGGATCCCGAAGTAATTGATTCCAGATTATTTATTTACGCTATCTAGAAAAAACACTGTGCTCTATGAGGTCTATATATATATATATATATATATATGTGTGTGTGTGTGTGTGTGTGTATGTATGTATGTATGTATATATAATTCCTTAATATTAATATAATCTGCCTTTTTAAAAAAAGTATTTTTTTGTTTTTCTACACAGATAATATAAAGTAGAAATTTCGATGCTTACAAGTAAAAATGAAGATTGTAGTTTAACGAATTTTACTTTACTAATATTTTAGCTCAATTTTCAATACATTACGCATTTATATTGTATAACTTATTTACTATATACACATTTAAATACATTTTCAATATCTAATTGATTTTTCAAATTCATTTTAAATGAAATATAAAGCTAAAATATCTTCAGAGCAAAATGCTTCAATGAAAAGTTAAAAAAAATATATTATATTGGATTATTGTAAAACGTTTACTACATACCTACTCAGCATATTAGATTTTAGTACTCTAAACGTGTATAAATGTATTGAACATTTTGTAGAAATTTATTTGCTTATTAACTAAATGCAAATAATAATTTGATAAGTTCAACAATAAATATTTTCACAAACGCTTAAAAAAGTAATAAAGAATTATAGAATAATTTTAAACGAGTAATTAATTTTTTATAACAAATTTTATCAATAATATAACCATAATATAACCCATTACATCTATTTTTAAATTATATGGATGTTTATAAATTATTCGAACCATTAATATTAATACTCGATACAAATATATTGCATAATATAACTGTTCAGCTCGGTGATTGTATTGTATTATATGAAATATATGTAATGAAAGGTAAGTATCTATATACTCGAGTTATTTTCAATGCATTATTTGTATCGATTCATATGAGTAGTTTTTAAAGTTAACAAAGTTTACTAATAGGCTAGTTAAATTTTAATATTTGAAATATAACACACACAAGTATACACTTGTTTGATTGAAAAGTAAATGAGTTATTAGTTATAAATACTATTGATTCATCGATTACTATTGTAAAATATGAATAGTTAAATAAATTTTAATTTGTTTATAATTGTTCATAATTGTTTTTTTTTTTTTCATGAATCATTTAAAAAGAACATACAAGTAAGACGTTGCGTCAAAGTTCGAAATTTTTAATATAACCGTGTTTTGGTTAATATCGTTCACTGTCTCACAATTTAACAATCAATAAAATCCAAAATTGAAGACTTCAATTGTTTATTGAATTTTAATACCATAATATGACTTTTTCTTATTTTCTCAACTTATTTAATATTTAATATTTAGAGTAGAATGTGGTATAAAATGTAAAGATAATCTCATCAATGTACAGTTGTTTATAGAGTCACATACAGTTAATTACTGATACTTGAAAGATGTAATTCCAAGTATATACAGTCATATAATTGATGTATTTATGATGAGCAGTGACATTTTTATATCAAGGTCCAGAAGTTAACCATTTACAACTAGCGAATTTAGATCATAATATGCCGAGATTGAATACAGTCAGTGACAATATATTTAGTGTTAATTGTTTTTTGTATATCATTTTAATCTCGAGCACAATTTGTAAAGATTGTTTAATTGTTTGAATGCTTTATTATTGAAATAATACACATATTTTTGTATAATAAGAAAACTATAACTTGATTAAAATCTTTCTATGAATTGTGAAAATTTAATAAACATTATTTTAAAATTTGTATATTTCAAATTCAACTAATATCAAGAATACAAATATTAACTGAATTCAAAATAAATTATTTAATAAGACTAGGAAATTTGTAATATAATTAGATTTGTTTTTATGAAAAAAAGGAATAACAACAATTTATTCGAATTAAATTTAACTAATTGATTTTTTAACAGTTGCTGGGTATTGAAATATCGGAAATCGGTAGTAAAAATTTAAATTGTGTACTTGAGTTTGAAATTTTTTAGAGACCAAATAATAATATATACAAAATATAAAAAAACATATAATATTTGTATTATTGTTATAATAATAAATAAATGTTTTATTCTATAATACAAATAAGTTTTAGGTTATATTTAATTGTTTTTTCATAAATAATCATCCTACCAGTAATTTACAAATCATCATTTTTCTCGTATTCAGTCATTTTACTAATATTTACAAATTAATACATTCTCTAAAATAGCATTAGAAATTCTATAGAATATAAAGTATTTATGTAAAATTTTTATGTATAATCTGTATGTTAGTATATAATTACTGGTATACATAGTTATTACTAATTTATTATTGTTATTTTCAGAGTGCAATTGAAATTAGTTTTTAATAAAAAATACTTATAATGCCGTATTGTCATTATAATTTTAAATAATTGTTTTGTTAAAAGCAAAATAAAAAAATCTATTTTAATATATTTTTATATACTTTGTTTAAAATATTATTTAACAAAATTTTTGTTATTAATAAAATCTGTGAAAGATATCAAGTAGATTTTATTAAACCTTAAAGAATTTAAACAATTTAATTTTCTTTAATAACAATAATGAAATTGCTATGAAATAAGAATTTATAACATTTTTTAATTTTATTTTAAAGAAATATTTAAAATTTTATAATTTAATTTAAAAATATTCAAATAAATTTCTAAAATATGCATTATAAAAATAATAAAACAATAATAAATAAAAGAAAATTTTTTGGGCGAAATAAATTCAAAATAAGTCATAATATATTTACATTTATTGATAAATATTGATTTTGAAAAAATGAAATAATTATGATAAATATAATTTATAAATAAATATTTTATTAAAGAAAGTTTAATAGACTTATCACAATGTAATATTCTTTCCTTATTCTTAATATTCTTGTAATATTATAAATTCTTAGTGCATTTTCATATTTAGAGAATACGTAAATATGTAAAATAACTTTTAATGTACAAAAAAAGGAGTTACATAAATGCAGATCAAGATAAGTAGCATAAAGTTTAAAAATCCAGATAAAAATACATAACTATTTTCTTTGATACTTGACCTCTTTCAAACTGTATAAAAATAAATAATAACCGAATTTATTTAGATCCATCAATATAAGTTATTAAATTTGAGACGAATATTTTGTATTATTAAGTAACATATAAAAAATTATTTCTACACGTGATAAAATTTCAATCCATACAATTAATATTAATATCAAATTGATTATTTTAAAATAATTTTTAAAAAGGATAAATAATGCTATTTACTAGTATTGAAAGTATTTACGCTTTTTATTTTTTTTAATATTTAGATATAAAATAATAATTGATATTAGGTTTGTAATAGATTTAAATTCGATTAGTAATTTACATTCTATGTTATACTAGCCGATGTGGACTGTGTGTATATATATATATATATATATATATATATATATATAACTGTGTATATATATATATATGGAAAATAAACAAGCAATCTAAACACGGCGAAACATTCTTTAAGTTTTGAAATTTTACATTTGTTTTTATTCATACAATAAACTTAATTGGTTCACCTAACGTATAATATATCTAATTCTTGTATTCGTTCTAAATGCATTCGTATAATTACTATGTATTAGGTTCAAACTATGTTCTAAATAATTTTATAATATAGTATTTTATAGGTTAAAAAAGATTTCTTTTAATATCTTTTATATATTTATCTATTAATTAATACACCAATAATATATTTTATTTTATAAAACATTTCAATGGTTAATTATTATAACTAGCTGTAATAAATGAATACGGTTAATTAAAAACTATATTTTACATAATAAAATATTTATTTATTATATTTATTATAGTAAGTTATAATAATAAACAATTAAAATTTAATAAATATTCAACACATTTTTCTAAAATGTATCATCGAATCCTTAAACATATTTGTAATTAGCTATAATATTAAAATATATAAAAATATTAATGTTATCTATTTTTCAGATTGAGTATATAAACTAATTACTTTATGTTTAATTTTGAATTTCAATATTGATTTTATGTTATTTGTTTATGCAGGTTTTTAAAAATATTAAAAAATTTATTACTGTTATAACATTATGTAGAACTTTGAGTTGAACACAATACACATTTACTTAAACGTGTAATAAGAAAATGATTCTTTTTCAATTATCGTTGATGTGGGGATTATATGAATTTTTTGTAATAAAATTTAGTTTAAAAAGTAAGATCATTGAAATAATATCGTTAAATATAATATTATTTGTGATAATAAAACATTTTAGTTATATTAGTTTACATCATTACTGTGTAAAAAATAAAAAATGTTATTTTTTTAGCGTATAATTACATTTCTATATTCTGAAAGTATAATAAAACATATTTTAATTTTGTTTTAGGTTACGCTGTAGATATTTTTATTAATTTTTTATGTCGATTTGTTTAACTGCAAGTAAAAATTTTTTAAAATATTTTAAATATGAACTATACTAAATATTAAAATTGAATGAATATGTAAATTAATGTATAAAACATTACAATGAAAATTATGAATGCCTTTTCATTTAAACAATTATTTGGCCGATTTAATTGTATTATATTAATTAATAATATAATATATCAAATAAATTTAATTATAATAGAAGTAAATACGTCAAATTATTCTTTGAATACAAATTATAAGTTTATTAAATATTATGGCATTACTATTGAAAGTATAATAATAAAATTAATAACTTTAAATTAATATTAAAATTTAGATCTATAATTTAAAACGTATATTTAGGTTTCTTTATTTAATTAAATTTATCTTTATAGCCTAAATAGAATTACAATAGTATTATTACTTATAAGTTTAATTGAAAAATTATTACAATACTTTCAAAATACATTACTCATTTTGATTATACATATAATTAATGATAGTATCTGTGGGCAATAATTACATGATTTTGTTATATAATTCTTTGTTAATATATTGTGTTGCTATAATTAATCTACATATGTATGCTTTGAAACCTTGATTCATACGTAAACAAATAAGTTGAGGCCATGAACTTATATAATAGATTGAATACTTCGTAGGAAGACTTAAGAATGAAATAACTATTGATTTAATTCAAATTTAGGATTTAAGAGATATATGGAAACAAATTCAAAGAAGTATTTCATAATTTTTCGTATTTAATACGTAGTAAATAAAAATTATTAGATATCATTTATTTAATGCACTATTTTTTCCATTTAAAAAGATTAATTATTGAAAATTTTGTTTACACTTAATTTCATATATGTATTTACAATATTAATTATAATTAACGCATCTAATACATTTCAATCAAATATTTTCTTAACATTTGATTTAGTTTTATTTATAAGAGAAAATTATTAAATTTTGAACGATGTGGAAAAATATTAATTTCTTTAATTTTAAAATATATTTGGAATAGTTACTGCTTTTAATTTACATATTCAATAATTTCCTTCTTTACCATTATTGCTTATATAAAATGGAATATTATTTATTAATTCCTTGTGCTTTCATAGTTGTATATATAACCATTTATAAAAATGATCAACAAATATTTAAGCAATAATAAAATGCAAAGATATTATATTGGACATTTATTAGAGTATTATATTGCAAAAAAATTTTTAATAAAAATTGTAATATTTATATTTAATAATGTATTTTACAATGTAGGATAAAATACGATATTAATTATTATAAAATAAATAATATATATTTAATATAACATTTATTTGTATGAAGAAATTAATAAATATTATCGTATGTTTATATTTTATCGTACGTAAATAATTAAAATTAGCCCTCATTTACCGCTTAAGCGCAAAATTATATATATCTTTGTTTCTATATTATACATATCTTTATTTTTATATAATATTATTAGTTACCATTAGAATGTTGATATATTAATAGAGCATATGAAGTTATCGAATTAAATCATAGTCAAGTTTAATCTGTGTTTTCAGAATATCAATTTTTAAATATAAAATTGGCATTTTACATAACACGTTTTTGGGTTATTATTTGTAATTCATAAATGAAAAGAAGGTTTTTATATACATTTGGATTAGATTAGATAGATAATTAATTTGTTATGATTAAATTACATAAGCTGCAAATTCAATATATTAAAAATAATTAGTTAATGAATTTTAGGTTTTATAATTCGAACAGCAAAATAATCATTGATTCATTTTGATTTATCACAATAAATACTGAATTCACTTAAATTTGTTGGAAATTAATATATACAAATATTAATTATATTTTATTATATTAACAAAATATTAAGATTGAACTTATACTAATTAATGATTAGTTTCTAAAATATGAAAAAGAAAAAAACATTAAGATATTAAATCGAGCGGTATTAGTAGCGAGAAAACCTAGCTTTTATCTCTCAACATAAGATAATGATTATTTAAGATTAACAATATGAGTAAATATTAGTTTATTACGACCAAAATTTTTTTTATTATATATATATATATATATTGTTTCTATAAAGTTTTCTATATGAATATATACTCATTACTTTATTTTAGCTTCAAACATTAAGTTTTTAAGTTTTCGTATATTGTCTCTGTATCAATGTCATTATAATAATATATATTTTATGAGTATCATAAATAAGATAGTAGAGTACGAAAGATTTTCCGATAATATTTATTCGGTAATTATTCTTGTTTGTTTATTAAAATAAATATTTTTAAAAATTATATTTTTCATTTTTAAATAAAAAATAATTGTCTTTATATTTATTTTGAAAATATCTATTTTTATAGCTAAATAAGCTCTTAGATTTATGATTTTTCACTTTAAATGGAACAATGAGATTTAATCAACAAGACGATTACTTTTTATTATTACACATAATTTTCGTATATAATTTTAATTGAATATATTACGTGCTATGTTCTTTCATAAATTCGGTGTATATTTGGAAATCATAATATAAATATAAAATAAAATGATAATTACAATACATAAATTATTTCGGCAAAGCTTATATTGGACCATTTCTAAGATAATTATCATTTAAAGTTTTAAAAATATAAGTAGTTGGGATTTGAATTAGATTGTAGAAGAAAAATAATGCCAAATGGATTTATCCTAGAAATTGCTTGAATGCTAATCTAATTCGAAAATTACGGTTGCAAACCAATCATGAATAAGTTAATGTTGATTCCAGAGATAAGTAAATGTGGGCTATAAACATTTTTTAAAAAATATTTTATTTTTATAAGATGTTAAAAAGTATAGTCAACTTTTATATATCCGGTATAACGTTATTTGTTGGATTTTCGAGTTTACTCTAAATGTATAATTTTAATTTCAGATTGAGGGCAATAATTGCAAGCTTGCTGAATAACGTTCAAGAATAAATGGCATAAGAGTCGAGTAAACGAATGCAGGTAGTCGTCTTTAGAAGAATGGAAAGGCTAACCTTAACAAATTCGAATTCAGAGCAAGGACAAGAAGAAAAGGTGTAAAAGTTCGGTGACGTTAATTAAAAATAAATCTTCAATACAACACACTTTATTATTGTTTAACATTATATAATAATTAAAACAATCAATTCAATCGTTGTTCTATTTATAACATTTTATTTTATGGTTTATAATTGTTCTTTATAATTGAAAAGAGGTTAATTAGTATAATGTAAATATTTTATTATAAATATAAAAATAAATTTAATAAAAATAAAAAAACAAAAAAAAAAAATCGTTCGTTGAAAAGAATGTTTTCAAATCTTTGAGTTACAACTTTCATTTTAAGAATTTTACACCACATTATTTAGTTACGAATAGTTTATAAATTATCTTTATTGCCAAATGGATTACTTTTTTCGAATCACACAGAACTTTGCTCTAATTGTTTTTACTTTATTTGTTTATTGTATACAAATTAATAAGGAAATGAAAAGAATGTTTCAAAAGATAAAGGCCAAGTAGTGTTAAACAGCTGATTGAACCCGAAGAGAGAGCATTATAGAATGTGAGAGGTGCAGAGCGTGCAAGAGAAGAGGAAGGAAAAATCAGAACATACGTTTTAAGAGGTTACTTTACCATTTTCAGGGTTCAAGTATGTAGTTTCTTAGATATTGCACTCATAATTTTTAGCAATGACACTGCTGTGCACACACACATGCACGCACTCACACACACACACACACGCACGCTATTGTTGATCGACTATCGGTCACCTATGCAATCGGACTCGACTCGAGTAAAAAAGAATTACGAGTAGTTCCGATGGCTGATGGAAGACATGAAAGAAATGTCGACTCGAGGCGGTAAACCCGGTTCCCGAGTCAATACGAAGTCCTCCGTGAATTCACGAGCAACAGTAACGTGACTTGGTTTTCGCGCATGCTCGATCTTACGCTCTTACTGCTTTTGATATACTTGAATTTTAATCGCATTAGCCTGTACGCCAATATATTTTTTCAATTAAAATGATTTTGCAGCAACGAATGGTCGGTTGTGTTATTATGAATGTATGCAATTGTTCAAATTGTATTCACATTTCTTTGCTACGAAATTACACGATTTAATTGTGATCTGTTGTTATCGACCGAAACTCAACTGAAAATTGAAAAAGAACGATTATAACATTAATTTATTTCAAATTATTTTAATCGATTTATTAATCATTTGTAAAACATATAAATTTCGCTTATCTCACATCATTTTAACAATAACAATTAATACGTTATAGAGTTTTTGTTTTTATAATTATTAATTTGTTGTTACAAATATATCACGTGAATCAATGTTTTAATGTGATAATTACAAAATGCTATTATCATATTTATATTCTATTTTGTTTTATTAATTTTAGAAAATGATAAAATTTGATTTTATAATATATTAAATAAATAAATAAATAAATAAATAAATAAATATATATATATATATATCATTCGATATTTTATAATATTTAATCACTCGTTTATGTATATTGTCTGAAAAAACAAAAGGGTGTCATAATTTCATGATAAAAGCAATAATAAGGAAATTCTCGATGTTGCAAAATGCTGTTCCAATAGATACTATAGTATGCGTAAGATTTTATGTATATAAAAACGATGGTCGAGTACGCATCGCCTTGAATTTTAATTTCTATCTTTATTGCAACAATTCATCAAAACTAAAAATGTCATGAACTTTCATCACATAAAAGCACACAGTTTTGAAATTCACGCTGTAAAATCCTCTTACAATAATAATAATAAATAGTCGTTAAATCCATCATAGTCAGAAATTGTTCAAAATTTTATCATAATTACCAAATTTATTTATACTTACATTATAATTATTATGATTAACTGTATTTTTTATTTAAGTTCATAAAGCTTAATGAAGAATCAAAAGTATATCTCCTATTAGAATTTTTGTTTTATATCCACTTTATATTAATTAAGAATTTTTATGTCAAATGAGATTTTGGTGCAACAAAAACTATTTCTTATTTATTTTGCTAATATAATATTTAATATGTTGAAGTCAAATGATTTATCTTTCTTTTAAATAAAATACAATTTTTATTTTTAAATAAACATAATTGAAAAAAGATTCGTCAGTCAATGTTATGAAAATAGTAATTCAATGTAATGAAAATGAACATTCAATAAATAAAGTAATTCTACTCATTTATATAATTATAAAATTTTATTAATTTTTTTTTTTAATTCTAATTTTTTTTCAATAAAATCAAAAGTTATTTTGTATCATGCTGATTATACATCAAATAACAAATTGTTATTTAAATATCATGCTTTTAATTTTCATAGAATATACTTATTTTACAAATATTATCCATATAAGTATTTGATTTACTAGGCATTTTGTCATTTGTATACAATGACAAAATCGTATACGAATACGAATGACAATCTCGTTTTTTAATTTGACCATATTATTTTAGAGTGTAAAATAAATTGTATAAATACTAATTAGTAAAAGATATTGATTATATATATCTACGAAATAATTATTAACTAATAGTAGAGAATACTCCTTTAATTATAAAAGGATAGCACAAATAAGTATTAAAATCAATTTGAAAGGCTTTTTAAACTCTTATATTTGCATTTCAAATCTTAAATCAATTAATAAATAAAGCAATATTTATCTGATCTAGAAAGACGAGAAAGACTAATATAATCCATTCCTTATTGTTAATTGATGCTTGTATTGACTGGCAATCCAGCTTATATTTGTTTTGTTTGTATAAATTTATAATCCGTACAAATATTACGTTCTAATAGAAAGTATTTTTAATGAACTTGGTATTAAATAATAATATTAAATATATTACAAATATGGATCTATTTAGAATAAAATATATCGTTGTTATATTTTTTTTAAGTACTGTTCAAACATTTTGTTATTAATAGCGAAAGATTTATAACTTAAATTTATACGAAATTAAATACATCTTAAACAGACTACATATAGTAAAAATAGAATAAGTTTTATTCACTACATCAAATTAGTTTTTTAATATAAATTGATTGAACCTTTATAAAAAAAAATTTATATCTATAATTTAAAAGTCGTGTAATCGCAAGTATATATATATAAATATATAAGATGTATATATATAGAATATATATGTATATATATATGTAGATGTATATATATATATAAGATATATATATATATATATATATATATATATATAAGATGAATACAAAATTTTGTATTTGTAGTTTTTGATTCATATATCACTGCAATTCTATATTATATCTCCGCTTGCAAATAATTAACTACATATACGTTAGTTACATTTTTATTACAGAATATGCATATTACCACTATTTATTATTATGTATTCTGCATATTTAACAACAAATATATCCTTATTGGAGCTACTTTATGTCTTTTGTTGTTAATTCTTGGAAACATAAGATAACCAACGTATATAAAAGGATTTTATACATTGAAGTATTTTTGTATAAGAAAGGAAATAATCACTGATTGCAAACTTGAAAATATTCCGTTAACAACATATCACAGATACTATTTATAATTATTTTCGCGATGTTTTAATATAGGATTGAATATGTACTTTTACTATTTCCACGATTATTATTATATTATTCTTTTACTCTAAATAAATTAATTAAATATATAAACTTGCGTGTCTTGAATACTTATATTCGCACTTCTATTTTTAATATAATTAGTTTAATTTTAAATTTTCTTGAAAAAAATATTAATTTTTATTACTATTTATTACTGAAATCCATCATGCATTATACAATAATATCTTATAATCCGAGACTATAGAGTGTTTATAACTATTTCTTTATAAATTAATATATTACATCAGAGTATAGGTATACAACAATATAAATTATAATTGTATTCTTATATATGTTTCTTAGATTGCAAATTTTATAATTTTGAAAGATTAATTTTTATGAAAATGTATTTTTAAATTGTATGTAGTAAAACTATATAATAGAAAATCTTCATTTAAACCAAAAAGGGTAGGTAAATCAAATTCTTGTAAATATTATTGAAACATAAGTAATTATAATTTGTTCTCGTAATATGATTACTCCTAAATTTTCAAGTACAATAACGAAATTCGTTCAATAATTGATAAAAGTTTTAAAATCATGTAATAATGACAAAGATTAAAAGCGGCTTATAGTAGTAAGAATAGGAAACATAAGAAAAGTAACAGAAAATTTTATAATCACTTTGCGCATTTAGTCTATCGCGAGAAAGTTTGGTGGTACAGGTTTTATACGTATGTGAGTATGCTCTAGAAAGGCTTAAAAGCAGTAGTAAGAAGTGAAATACAGAATTGACGGCTCTCGAACATTGCTACAATACATTAGAAGGTCGTAGAAGTGAGAAGTGTAACATAAGAAGTAAGTGATAGAAAGAGAGAGAGAGAGAGAGAGAGAGAGAGAGAGAGAGAGTCAGATAGTCATGTGCTTGCCGATCGGTGTTCGTTCATGGCTGTGACTTTTAGTATGCGATTGGCTTTCAACGGGCTGAGCTGAACGTGCAATTTGCAAATAAGAACGCGCGCGTTCGTCTGTCATTTTGATATTGCTTTTTTTGTCCTTCAGAAATCTTATAAATTAAAGTAGCATAGCTCGGTCAATACGCAATTTCTACATTTTTCTCGCATATCTTACCGTTAGTCTCCTTCATTTACTGAAAGGTTTGATATTAATATATAAAATTCTACAGAACTATTGAACTGCAATAAATTTTGGACTTTTGAATTTATGCATACAGTAATAATGTTTATATCTCACTCAAAATTTTTTTATATTCTAAATTATTTGCATAATTGTTCTTGTACGTTATTACTTACTGTTACATTATATGCTGTTTGGCAATTTACAATTAAAAAATTTGTACATGCTTTTATTTTTTCCATTAAATGCATTTTGTTTCTTATATAAATATATAATTAAATATGTAATTAACTTATGTCAATAATTTTTAAATTAAAATATATAATTATAACATAATTAAAATTAATAATTGAGAATACTAGAGCTTAATGAATACAGAAGCCATTTAAGAATAATATAAAAATTTACCATTACATAAATCAATAATATTTTTTTTTTAATTTTTCAAGTCTCTTTTTTCTAAAAAAAATTATTTAAACGTGTATATCTAAATTATAATATCATTATACTTCAAATGATTTTCTTGTGTACAATTTAAGTTTAACAAAAAGTATGCCGAAATAACAATGCCAATATTATTAGGCGATTGAAACTGCAATAATCAAGACTGCAATAAAAAATTGAAACAATAAAAAAGAACATAAAGAGTAAATTAATGCAAATAGATCATTGCCCGAAAAGATAAACAGCTTTCTTCGTAAAAATAAGTATGATGTCTTCGCTGAAACTTAAAGATGATCAACGCTTCGCACTTATGAAGGTAATATCAATGATCAATTGAATGAAAAGACAAAAGTGATGGGTTGTTTTATTGAAAAAGTTTTTTTTCTCTCTCATTATTAAAAAATGTTTTTTCGTAAACTTTTTCATGTAGAAAATTTTTTAATAATATATACAGCCTCGTAACAAATTCAGCCTTAAAAATGAATTATCCATTAATAATTAATGACCTATTAGACATTAAATTTATGTAAAACAATGTTTTATATAATTAAAATGCAATCTTAAAACAGCTCGCTTAGAAAAGTTATTGCAATAATAAACACGCAATCTGTCACAATATTCAATAATTCTCGAATGTGCATAATGGAATTTAAATGAAAGTCAGAGAATTCTTAGCCCGTGCAGAACCGAACAGTTACCAGGTTATCGAACTGTCTTTTTTAAATGAGGTCAGCGTATCATGTCTGAACGTGAGAAAATGTTAATCCACTGTTCAGCTTTCATTGTAAGTGAAATCGAATGCTTAAATTTCACAGAAAATTTGTTCATGGACAATAGCCGAATTTCTAGATTGTATATGATCTGAAATTATTCCAGATTATTTTAAAGTAAAAAAATTAAATTATCATTACATTAAAAGCATACCTGCTTCATTCAAAATGCATTTTACACTTTTAAGCATTTAAAATTTAATCCCATTCAACTTTTTAATCGATAAATATCGTCAATAATTTATAATCAATTTTATAAGCTACTTTATTTTAAATTTATTATAAAATAAATATGGATTCAAAATTTGAATAAGAAAAAAAAGATAGTAAATTGTAAAATGTATTTTTTTCTTGTTTAAATCAATGAAAACTCGAGATTTTTATCAATATAATGTTCAAGTATTTTCATAAAACATAAATTAATGAAATTATGCATTCATAATTACTTCTTTGTTTATATTCAAGAAAAATTACCATTATCTTATAACTGTGCAAAAAAATATTTTGTTTAAAAACCAAATCTAAATTTTTCATCATATCATAGAACTGTTTCTGTGGCTATTGAGATTATAGAGACAGTGAAATTTCGCATGTAATATAAAAAGCTATAATTGTTGTGAATATTTTTGTATGTTGTACTTTTTAAGAATAAGCTGTATTCATTATTTCATAATCTGCAGTAAAAAATAATTTCTATATAAATAATATTAGTTGTTTCATGTATATTTGTGTTGAGATGGATTATAAATATGTGTAAAAAAGAAATTAA
This sequence comes from Ceratosolen solmsi marchali, assembly GCF_000503995.2. Classification (NCBI taxonomy): domain Eukaryota; kingdom Metazoa; phylum Arthropoda; class Insecta; order Hymenoptera; family Agaonidae; genus Ceratosolen; species Ceratosolen solmsi. Next base: position 15,872,562 of record NW_011948415.1, read on the forward strand.
TCGATACATATGGTGCATAAGTACATATATCTACATAGTTTTACCATTGATACTACCTATATAAAACATTAAACTTAAATTTATAGTTACAAGATTAAATAAAGATACATCACAAAGCACTAAATTACAAACACACACGCGTACGCGCACGCATTATGCTAACTATATCCGGAAATACAGTTATCGAGAATGGAGTAGATTACCTCTCGCCTACAAAAAATAAGAAATAACAACCGTAGCAGAACATATGCCACGAAACAATAATTATCGAATCGTTCCACACCCATGTCGAACAACTCAAGCAATTTTATATACTAATTTGATTTGCTACATTTACCGCTTACTTGATATGTTTAATACACAGAACAGTAGACTAACTGAAAATTATTGCGTTGTGTAGCTATTGTAAAATAGCAACGTAATGGTATCATTCTGCAGTATGTACGAAAATATATGAGAGCACAACTATTTTCTCATTTGAATTAGTCCACGAAATATTTCTTATAATATTTTATGAACGTTAAAAATTAATACTACCAGATATTTTGAGGAGCGGAATAGCTTAAGTATCTGACATAAAGCAATTTTATTGTTAACGAAAAAGATGATACGATAGATGGATTTGATAATTTGCTAAAGCAGATTATACAGACTGTTTGACTATAATTGTGTAATTCATTTCGTTATCCTATGCATGGAAACGTCCATTTCGTCAACTATGTAATAGCGTATGCATTTTGTATATACGTAAAAAAATCACAGATTTTCAATTGGTGATTCATTCGAAATTATTTTAATTTTTACTAATATTGAGATATAAATTTTGGATTTCACATATTTGGTAATGATCCTTTGGTAATGATTACTTTCAACATTATTCAAATCGGATAGAAAGAAAATAATTTGTTATTTTTTATTAAGTATTTAATCTAAAGATGGAAAAATTGTACTTCTAATACAGTTTAAATTTTAGTATCATTACATTTCTGTATTGAATGAAAGGACACTATGTAAATGAGTCAGCAATACTTAAATTTGAGACGGAATTACTTTCTGCAAGTTTCTAATGATAGCACTATTATCGCTAAGCAATAAAGCACATTATTAAATAAAATGACGAAAAGCATTAGGAGAACTGTTTAAAATGTAGCTGACGAAAAGCAAAGTTTTAATTTACAGTTTTTATTATTATACATAAAAGAATGCGTATCCTTTCAAGGCTTTTTCACCTTCTCTCAGAAATTCTTCATGTTAAAAGAAATATAATCCTCTATAATTATTGATCTAGAATGTTAAATCAGCGATATATATCTAAAAAAATTTTCGTAAACTTTAAAATAATATGCTGGATTCGATTGTATTCGTGTGGAATTCATGTATTGTACATAACACTTTTAATCATAGATACTATAGTAATTATACCAACAGGTGCCTTTGAAAGGCAGTTGAATTGCCCAAGAGACTAGCTATGTTTTATTGTAACATGCACAGAAAATATGTGAGACGATGCAACATAAATTATGTAATTTATACGTAATATAAATGACTGCATCGATATCACTTAGATAATCTATAAAAAAAATTTTAAATAAAAAAACGAGTGCTTTTTATAATAAAATATTAAAGGTGATAAAACTGTGAAGTAACAGGAAAAATTTACTTAAAAATATTATAGAATTAGGACTATTATGCACATATATTGAGGTGAAGTTGAAAAATTGCAATACTAATATTCTTGATTACTTTAAAATGAACACAAGAAAAAACAAAATACATAATGATTATTAAAATTTATTTTGAAAATAAATACTTATACTCAAGTTAATTATATTAAAGATGTTAAATTTATTATAAGATGAAATCGACTGTATTTTAGGCATTATTCACTTTATATTTTCAAATGATCATATTAGTCTCAATATATCAAATTAAGAATTTAAAATATTGATATTTATTTAGTATATTCGAGCAAAGATAATTATAATAATGACGAGAATATCGTAGGAAGGATCAATTATTCGAGCAAAATCAGAAGTTTGCAACCCGATTACGAAGATTACTAATTAAAAAGTAATATAATAAAATCTAAGGGTGAAATATTAATAATTGAAGGAATTTAAAAAGACTATTGTGGATATAAAAAATTATAATATTGCAAAAATCATTGATGTGAAACGTATTTTTCCTGTATTCTAAATTGATTGCTACGAAAATTACAGAGACAATGATACTTTAAATATCAAAATGTAATATTATAATATTGTATTTTATATTGATGCAGTATATATAAAATGATTAACCATATATATTTTTAATTATTTGTCATTCTCTGTCATTTTTCATATATTGTTTTTTTTTTCTATTTAGTTCAGACGAAACGTAAAAGATATTTTACAGCCGCTCTACGATGATCAGTTTCTACTACGATGGTTAAGAGGTAATATTTTTAACCAAAAGTTACCTCATTATGTGTAGTAATGAAAACAAATTGTTTCGTAGCTCGAAAATGGGATGCTGTTGCTGCAGAAAAAATGTTAAGAGATGTAAGCATATAATTTTTTAGATTTAATTTAATAATGAAATAAATTAGAAAATTATAACACAAATTGAATAAAAAATTGAATTAAATCATAAAATAAAATCATAAAATAGACAGACGTATATTGTATATATTTAATTATATTAAATACAGTCTTGTGATAGAAATAAATTTTAGTCATAAAAATTATTTATTTTTTTTTTAATTAAAATAGAAAAAACTGCTTGATAAACGCAAAATTTATTTTATTTTTCTAGATTAAACACATGTAATATTTTCATCAGCATTCTGACACCAGAAAGGTTTACATTCGTGTCCAGAGGTAGATTATATTTTCTTTAAATTGGCTAGCCAAACCTTTGCTAGTCTGATTACTTTCACTTCATTTCAAAAAAGAACAATATTTGCAAAATCGGCATTTGTCTCAATACTTATAGCATTCCTTGACTGTTGCCAAACTTTATCCACTACATGAACTGTAATATGTATTTTCGATATCAATATCGCAAACATTTTATCAAGCCTATCTTCCATAAATGAATTTTCATGCATATCTATTCTTTTTGCGTTTCCATTATTGATCTTCTATGTTTCTCTTTTTATGTACGTCTAAACATTTTTCTTTGCGGTCATTTATATTCTAATCCATTAGTAAGACTATTAAACATCATAAGTTCCTTTCGATTTAAATTTATTCTATCTCATTTGTAATTGATTCGATTATGTATCTATTTTGAAAGAATTATAGATTTATTTTTCTTTTATCATATATTTTAAATTCTCTCTCTCTCTCTCTCTCTCTCTCTCTCTATGTAATACGTAGTACTCTATCTATATTGCAAAGTTTATTTATTATGTAATAGTTTTAAAAACATCTCTTTTAACAAAATTTTATGGGCATTTATTTATTTTATTATTAAACGGATACTATTTATGAACTAAATCAATTGGCCTTTTAATCTTCAGCATTTGATTCATAAAAAATTTTATATTTATCTCCTAATCTATTATTAGTCGTCTAGTACTTTGCTTAGTAATTCAATCTTTTCTTTTACATTCGTTTAAGATATTTTTATTAACATTTTCATTATTAAAAAATCATGTTTGCTTTAATCCAATGACCCTTAATAGTTTATTTTAATATTTCCATTATCTTAAAAGATTAAATATTTATTTTAGGTCAATATAGTTGTACGGTCTCAATTGTATGTATGCTCGATTTACCAAAATAACAAAGAAAGTTCACATTTATATTTCATTACACGAAATTATTTTCAGGCTTCGATTGTGGGAATAATATATTGGGAATTATGGTTTTGTGTATAAATGTATATGCAAATTATACGAATCATTCAAACACTAACAATTTTTATTTTTCAATTTATTTTTGTATTTTACTTGCAGTCACTTGAATGGAGAAAACGATGGGAAGTTGATAAACTTAACGAATGGGAAATTCCTCAAATTTTGAAAGATTATCTTCCGCACGGTCTCTCTGGGTACGATAAAGACGGTGCACCTGGTTTGTATTTTCCTGAAAACATTTTTTTGCATCATTTTATGAGTAATAATATAGCTTCGATAAAATAATTAAAAAATCAAATAATTTAATAAGCAAGCTTATTGTTAAATATACTCAATTTGCTTAGAAAATACATTGTCCTAATTCTTATTACAGAATAAATAAATGAAAAGTCCTTAAATAAATATAAGCTGTTAATCAAATATTATTTTTAATTACTTATTTTTTGTAAGAAGACCAATCAATAAATATAAAAATAAGTTAAAATTTTTTAAAATCAGATCATTAAGCTCTAATATTAAATAACAGAAATTAACATTATATTCATGTTTATTACTCTAATCTACTATTTTATTTTAGATATTTACGATTTAATATTTCCAATTATTATTGATTATTTATAAACTTGTACATACAGTTATTTTAAAACCATTCAAAAGTTATAAAACAAAAGCATTGGTATTAAAGTTCTTTTTTTAATAATACTCCAATAACTATTGCAGAATATTATTCCAATAAACAATTTTGGTTGAACGAATTTTAGATGTTCATAAAACATCTATAATAATGGCACTACAATTGATTCTTCTTGTCAGGAATATTCATTACATAATAAATCAAAATCATATATTATTATTTAATATAACGTATAAGTTGTAAATTTTATGTAATTATATTCTATAAAATTAAAAAATTCTTATATAAAATAAATAAAGTGATACATCGTAAAATAAAACATAAAATAAAACAAATCATAAAAATATATATAGATTTAATTTCATGTATAATTTATTATTATTTAATCGATTTTTTATAAATATTTTATTCAGTGTTCTTTTTTATTTGAGAAAAAAAGTTTATCGGAAGGTTAATTAATTGAATTATATTCACACAAATAATGAACGTAATTATAAATTTTATTTAAACTGTTTATATTTTATCATCAAATAATATAGATATATTTATCTCTTGGCTACAGATGAATCACCATTAAATATTGTTAAGAAATTAATTAACAACTTAAGACTCTTAATGTATAATTATAAATAAATTTATTTATTATAGATTTTAATTAAAAAAGATATATTATATATGTACTGGAGATATCGGTTAATTATATGAACTAAAAGTGTTAACATATAGACTGATAAATCTGTAAAATAACAAGGGTAATATTAGAAAAAATTAATTATTATCACTGCATGTATTTATTGATATATTTTTTTTATTAATTATACAGATTAGTATCGTATACACACTTGTTGATTAAAGCTATTAAAATAGAATTAATTTATTTTTAAATTTTAGATAAAATATTGATACATTGACATTATTTTTATTTTTTTACTGATTATTATTCAGTAGTACAGTAATTAGTAAAAAATAATATTTTTTACAGAGAAATTAAATTATTTGTTAAGGAAATGATATTTAATTTTAAAATATATTTTTGCATAAGAACAAATTTTCTTCATTAAGGATAATGATTTTGTTACAGTTATCATAATGCCATTCGCTGGTTTAGATTTATATGGAATTTTACACGTTGTAACTCGTCGTGAAATGATTAAAGCAACAATTAAATTATTAGAGTACTATTTGCGAATTTGTAAAGAGCAAAGCAAAAAATATGGATTAGAAGCTGGACAGTGCACAGTTATTTTTGATATGGAAAATTTTAGTCTCAGAGAATATATGTGGCGACCTGGTTGGTTTAAATTTTCAATCATATATCTTGTTTATTAATAAATAACCAGATTATTTTTTTAATTTCATAAAGCTGGAGAACTGGTAATAATGTTAATTCAAATGTACGAAGCAAATTATCCAGAAATTTTAAAAATTTGTTATATTATTAATGGTAAGATTTAATAGTATTTGTTAATAATATTTAATAGAAAAGCATTAAAAGTAGTAGTTTTACAGCACCAAAGGTATTTTCTCTTGCATTTACAATTGCGAAAAAATTTATGAATGAATATACATTATCGAAAATTCAAATATATAAATCTGATCCTGTAAAATGGAAAACAGCCATATTACAAGTTATTTCTGAAGACAATTTGCCAGTATATTTAGGTGGAACATTGATGGATTCTGATGGAAATTCAAGATTAACATCAAAGGTATACTAATACAATTTAAACATTTGATGAGCGCAATGTCAATAATTTTGTTTTTAATAATTAAAGTGTACTTAATTACTTAAAATATATATAAATTTAATTTTTAATATACGTAAATACAAACATAAAATGTAAAAAAATGTTGTATAAACAATAATACTTTTACATGCTCAAACACAAATTTTAATTAATTATATTCTAAAAATTGTCTAATATGCACGTTTTTTTATTATACATTTATTTGTGAAATGACTATATTTGTATTGCATATCAATATATTCATATATCTGTTTTTATGTAAATAGAACTAATGTACATATATAAATGTGATTAATTTAAAAAAATTATTTTAGCACATTGCATATCAAGTGTACTGTAAAGTAAAAAATATAATATGGTTTAGTAAATATATATATATATATATATATACAGAACTACATATCAATAATTGATGAACATTTTCAAACTTATGTTTTAATTGACATATTTGACTAAATTAAAAAAAAAGTTATAATTATTTACATACTTATAAGTTTGTTCATAAAAGATTTTCTAAAAATAAGTTGCAGACAGTTTTTTCAATGTATGGATATATAACGAAGTAAAAAGAAATATAGTTCATATAAGAATAACAACTGATTGAAATATAAATTCAGTAAATTATGAATTTACAGTTCATTTTTTAGTCTTCGCAGATAATATAGGTTACATTTATTTATTTATATATTTTTATACAATATATTAATAAAATATGAATAATAAACTGTATACATAATTATTACTTATGTATTCTGATTATAATATATTAATGATAGATTTGCCAAGGTGGTAGAATTCCGAAAAATTTGTACACAAAAAAAAATGATAAAACAAATGAATTAACAACTGTAACTATTAAGAAGGGCGACAAATTAAAACTTGATTTTCATCTAATAGAAGTTGGATCGTTATTGAGGTAAGTTGTAATAGAATAAAATAAGGAATATAGAATAAAATAAGGAAATAAATTTATTTGCAGTTGGGAATTCCATTCTGATGATCATGATATTAAATTTGGAGTTTTGAAGAAAACAAATGATGGATTCCAAACAGATATAATTCCACTTCATAAAGTTGCTGCTCATCAGTTTAACGAAGTTGGTATTGTTACTTGTGAAGCTCCTGCTGTTTGTATGTTATTTGAATTCAAATTCTGCATTTCATGATTAAATTTAAAATAAACAAATTGTGTACTACTTTTTATTTTTAGATTCTATTGTGTTTGATAACAGTTATAGTTTACTTAGAAATAAAAAAGTACACTATTGTATACGCATACTTCCTCCAGCAATGATAGATGAATCTTCTTTAGCTAAATCATAAGTTTTCATTTTGTAAATAAGAAAATAAATTACAATAATTAATTAATCTATAACAAAAACAGCTTTTATACATATAATTCTATAGGTGAATGAAATCTTTTAGTTATTGATTTTTGTACATAATAATATTCAATGTTAATTTTAATATTTTATAATTTTTGTATAAAAAAATATAAAAAATGTAAATCTATATTACATTGTAGCTTTACATATTATATATTATAAAATTGTTATTTACGCAAAAAAAAAAAATATATATATATAATAGTATAAAATGTATTTTTTAATTATCATCCTCTGCTAATAGCATTTCAATTAGATCATTATTTAATAATTGATCACCTTCTAAACGTTTTTGCGTTCCCCATTTTACAAGCGTTGGCAAAGTTTGTATGTGAATTTCAGAATTTGTTCGAAAAGGACATTTACTATTTTTCCAACTATAAAATATAATTGTATGTTTATATTTATAATTTAATGGAATTTCAATAAAAATTATTCTTCTTACAAAGCCCTATCACCAACCGAGACAATAATATAATGATATGTTCCAGGAGCCGACTGTATTCCCTTTTCTATAAATGGATGAGCTAGAAATATAATTTAAATTTGAAATTTAATAAATTGAGCTGGTCTATGATAATATGCTTTACATTATATATAAATAATAGGCCATATCGGTAGGCATTAGAAATAAAGTACTACCTTTAACACAATCAGGACACCAACTGTTTCCATCTGCCATTTCAGAACCCATATATAAAATAAAAGTTGGATTATTCGTTTTAAAATTTTTTATAAATGTTATGAAATTTGCGTAACCATTTATGTGATGCTTGATAACCATGTTCAAAGTTTCTAGTTTAATATTAACCTTAAAATGTTATATGACTTTTAACAGGGACAAATTGCTGATTAACATACAAAATTATTTGTAAATAATAGATCTTGGAGAATAATAGTGACACTTATTGTTACGTTGTTATATACCGATTCTTTTGCTACGTGGCTTATAGGTAATAATTAAATAAGAATATGGTATAACTATTACTGAAATTTTATAAATGAAATTTAAATAACAATTGCACAAATTTAATATTAATTTTGACGTGGAACTCGAGTAAGGCAAAATTTACCTATATGGTACATGTATTTCAAATATTCAAAAAATTAAGCATTCTACATTAATAAAAAAATATTTTAATATCTTTTACATCGTAACGATAACGAGCTTTTTCTTGATTTCTTCTGTTCCTTCTGTCATATTATGATTAGCACAATGCAACACTGTGCCTTTCATATTAAGGATGATTGGCTCTTTCCTAAAATTCTAGTACGCATGCGATTTTTTATCATCTCAACTACATTTACTAACTGGCAATCACTTGCATGGATGCCAGTCTCTTTAAAATTGTATTACTACATGATACATTAAAAATTAACTTATAATTATTATCATAGTAATAAATAAGCTTTTTTTACAATTACATATCTTATTATCAATATAATATTAATGAGTTTTTGTGTAAAAATTTTCTGACTAAATTTATTATTAGAAATCGTTCAGCATTCTTAATTTATAATTATTAAGTTATTTCAGTTTTTTCTGATGTTCATATGACCAATATTTAAAAAAAATACAATGATTTAACAGTAACTTTTACTCCCCACCCTTTATAAATTATATAAATTTTCCATTAATACGCTTTTAATATATAATGTTGCTTTAAGATTTAGTCTTTCAATTAACTTAAATAGTTGATGAGAATAACAAGAATTATAGAAATTCTCAAATGCAAATCAAATGTAACAGAAATATGTTACTTATTCCAATAACTAAATATTTATAAATGTATTCTTTTAAAAAATATTTTACCAAAATAAAATACTTGAATAAATGTTATATTGATCAACCGTAATATATAAATATAAAAGCAACGATTTATTTAAAAATAAAATACAGATTAAACGTTTCAATTTTTTTTTTTAATCTCTTTTTGTGTTTGAAATAGATGAATCTTATTCAAGAATTTCGTTTATATAGTTATAACTTAAAAATTTTTTAAGCAATTTTTTGTATAGTAATATATGTAAGTAATAAAACAGTAATATTTAATTAATATTTGACGTTGACTTTCTATTTTCACTAATTGGTGGACGTAGATTTTAATAGATATGTATGTATTATATATTAATATCGATTAAATAATTTAGTTTTATTTAAAAATTTTTTTTTGTTCTCTTAAAATAGAATTTTTTAATTAAAAATTTTTATCTCTATCTTTAAAAAAACAATTAATTCATAAAGTTGTTAAATTTTTGTAATTTTAATATAATTGATTTTTTAAAAAAAATAGGTGTAAGGATATTTTTATTATTCATTGATTGTATGAGAAATAGCATACATTGATTATAATTTATCTGTATTAAATTATATTATTTGTTAAAATTATTATTATTCATATTTAGTTATTTTAATCAAGATAACTCAAAATGTATATATAACTCTTTTATTTATTATAAATGTTAAATATGAATGTAAATAATTATAATGCCTATATTTTTGAAGTTCGATTTTGTTAAAGCAATAAGATTTTGTCTTCGACGAATAAAAATTATCGATAACAGATGCTGTAGGAAATGCAAATGTTGCTTTTCGATATGGATTACTTATAGATTCTTTACAGATACGCAGCCAATATCCATGATAAAACAGACAAATTTTTAAATATCCTGCTCTTGTTTATTATTAATTGCTTTATTATTATTATTATATATATATATATATATTTTTTTTTATCAGGCACAAAAAATGAAGATAATGCTATTATATTCCGATGTTGTATCAAGTCATTATTCTAAAAATTATAAATTCATTACATATCATATTCACACCTTTATTTGTTCTAGCATCTTATTAATTTTAAAATAAACACAGATATTAAAGATTTAAACTAAACTTGAACTTATCATAAATGCTAAATATAATATATGATTTTACTGGCTATATTTTCCAAAATAAAATATTTCGTTATTACATGTGAGATTTTTCAAATTAATGTACTGTGTGATCGATTTATTTTATTTTTAAATCTTCATCTAACTTTGCAATAAAATATATATTTCGTCGATTGATAGAATTTGTTGTATTATTTCATTTACATTCGTCAGAAATTACGTTACAGGAGTATGGCAAAGTTATATTTTTGAAAATTTATTTAATTTTTAATTTTAAATTTAACTAGGCATAATATTCTATCGTACGAGGTAAGATTCTAAAATTGTATTCTAAATGTTTCATTACAAAATTCTATAATGCAAATGAGTTTAAATTGATAAGGACGAGTGCACATACGAGCTTGTGAGTTTCAAAATAAATAGGGCGAGAAATTCAGCCCACCTACCAATATATTTATAATGTATTTCTCAATTGCAGTATATTATGATGGCTACAGTTATTTATAGGTAATTAGAGGAGATCGATATCATACTTAAAATGTCCTTATAACCAATACCGTGAAACCACCAATCATTATACTAATAAATATAATTTTATTTATTAACTAATTATCGTAACAATAATTAGTTAAATTTTATTTTAAAAGCAATTATATTTATAGCGATAGTAAAATTATGAAGAAATTAAAAATATGTAAATAATATTGATTTATTATTATATTACTTTTAACATTTTGTCAATAATAATTTAAATTGACAAACAATTGTAACAATTATTCATTTTTCGTTATATATATTTTGTTTTTTTTTTTATATTACAATACGCTGATATTGTTATTAATAAAATTACATAATAATTCTATACAGTAAGGGAATCAATAAATGTATATGCATATACAGTGTATGAAAGTAATAAGAATAATTATAATTTGAAATTGCGCGGAATTGCCGCTGAATGCCACGATAGTGGTAGCATTGGTGAAGTGTCCTTTTTCGCTTTTCAATATGGCTTTCCGTGATTCTGAGAGTCACGTCGCAAGTGTCGCGGTTGTCGCAAATCGCGGTTACGTTACCCATACTTCCGACCTTCTGATAAACGCCTTGCGAGTTAGAACTCCAAGTCGACAATCGTTAATCTATTTTGTTCTAATGGTGGATAGTGCGCAGATCCAGCCATCCATTTATCCATCTGTCTATCGAACGAACCAGCCAACCACATATCTAACCAGTCATCCAGTGATCCATCCATTCATGCATCCATCCATCTATCCAACCGCACATGCACCCATCTAACGTTCTAACCATAAAAGCCCTGAAGTAGTAAATGCATTCTAAATAAATGTAGAAGGGGAAAAAGCAGGCAATGGTCAAAGATTAATACTCAGTGATTCAGGTAGTCAAGCATTTTGGCTGTTTGGAGATTCCTTCATTCTACCATATAGATTTGTGTAGCAGCAGTGACGAAAACAGTGTAAAACAGTGGAGAACAGTAGCCAGTAAGGGAACCTAGTAATTGCCTAGTAATTGTCGTGCGTTGTATAATAGTTAGTACCATTGATTACTTGAGTGTCAAGTGTTGTGTGTCGACGAAGCGTGCAGTGTTGCAAGACTCGAGACTTGCAGGTTTCGATCGTTCCGAGAAGGATCTTTCAACAGTGCAGAAGAAAATTTAACAAGTGAGATATCCGTCCAAATCGTCCGAAAGCGTTATAAAATCCATTCCGCTGCCAATTCTCAAGATCCAAGCTATCGATTCATTTTTTTCGATTATTCACGATCACTGTGGATCCCTTTTTTAATGACAGGGTTTCTCTGAGGGGATGGCGGCAGTCTTCGACATCGAGCTTCATGACGCGGACGTGGTGCCAAACGACGACTCCGAGGACGACGTTATTGAAATAGGCGAGGTAACGAGCATTTTTCGCATTCTTGACATCTGTCAAGAGTAGTGTAATTTATTTTCCAATAGATAATTCAAACATTTCTTTTACATTCGTTACTCCTGGGGCACGCTATGTTTTTGTTTTATAATCTTATTATCGATCTCATGCCCTTTCAAAGTCATTATTATCTCCGTAAGAGGATGATTAAGCGCGTGGCACGCACGCCGTGAAAGGCTACGGCTGCGACATGAATACTATTAATGAGTAAGAATGCTGTAATGCACTATACAATTGTGTTGAATTTTTACGTGAAAACTTGACCGATAGATCGCGCTGATACTTATACTATTTTTATGAATATATGAGAATTAACTATGCATTATTAATTTATCTCTATCTTTCTTCCAACTCTTCATCTTTTATTCTTTTTTCTTTTTTATTTATATATATATATATATATATATAATTTTTTTTTTCATCAATTTAAGGATGAAAGCATTTATAATAATGTTGATTGATAATATAATGATCGGATCATTTAATTTAACGTATGCGACATAACCTAAGAATAGAACATTTAAAAGAAAAACTATTATGCAGTTACTAACATTCAAAAGTTCAGTGATTCAAACAATAAATTACCAAAAATACTTATTAGTTTTATAGTGATTTTAATTTTTGAAATAATATTAAATCGAATATCTACACATTATTGATTCTTACTAATATTAATATATAAAAATTGTTATAATAAATTATAATAAACCATAATAAGAAATTTACCATTTTATTTATGCAAATTTTTATAATAGGTAATTTCTGTAATCCTTTTAAATGAATTATGGTTCACATTTATAAAGATTTTGATTCTGTTATTACTTATATTTTTCTTTTTCATATTTATTAAAAAATTAAAAGCAGAATATTTTATGAATTGTAAAAAGTACTATTTTTTTGCTTTCTTTTAATTTTACAATTTACATTGACATTGTCACAGTATAATTCATTATTATTTATAGATGATGAATTATAGGTTATTGTAATAATTATGTATTTGTAATTTTAGAAATTCAAAACTTCAACTTATCATTTAATTTTACTACATACCCTTCTTATAAACATTTCAATATTATTTAAAAAAAAAAATATCTGTGATACATTAAATTGTTACAAACAAAGATATTTTAATTATTATATTTACAACTTTTTAAAGCTTTATTTTCATTAACTTTCTGTTGTAAGAAAATGAAACCATTCTTTTTTTTTTATTTATTTAATTTTTTTTACTAGATAGATTGAAGAGGTTTGTTATAATAATATATTGTTATATTAATTATTGTTATATTAACATATTTATAAAAAAATTATATTTAGTCAGCATCCTTCGTAATTTACAATGTGTTCTAACTCATTTCACTATAAAAAATTATCATTAAATTATTTGAAGCATGCATGCATGCACCACAGTTAGATTTTCATTAATTTTATCATTTCAATAAATAAAACTACCTTTTTTATAAAAAAAATTTTAATTCTAAGGATACATCGAAGCTCTTGAAAATATTTTGCCTTTATTAGTAATATGAAATAACTATGTAAGAAAATTTATAATTAACAATATTCAAATAAATTATCAATATAGAATTGTAGAATAAATAATAATGTCAAATAAAGTGTCAATATAGAAAATATTTTTATATTTGGCCTTATGAATCCTTGAAATTGGAATACTTTTTTTGGACCAGTAATAAATTTGTTGATCATTTAATGAACGAACAAAAAGCAAAAGGGTCATGAAAAATCTAAATTAAATCTGTTGAGTAGGAATGAAAATATATTATACTTTATAATACAAATTTCAAAAACATAAGGTAATGTTATTTGCTTTGTTGTAATTGAAAAATTATTTTATCTCTCATAAAGCATAATTATTAAAGTAATTTTCTTACATATATTAAGGTGTAATTATCTACAATTAATTTAATAATTTTAAACAATTATGGCTATGAAATCATTATGTTTTTACAATAAATTTTACTTTTAATATACCCTTATCTTCAGACATTTACATTCGTTGTTACGCATAAAATCATATTTGTATTATGTAAACTAATTTATGTACAGCTTCAATGATCTTTACTGGAACTATGGTATCTACATAGCAATATATTTATATATTTTTTAAAACTATAATTACTTTTTACAAATTTTTCATTTAAAAAATTTTTAACATAAATTTGGAATTTCTACTTATTGCTTTATTGTGTAGGATTCTTATTCTTATAAGAATTAATTATAATGAATATAAACTTTATTAATTATTGTAATATTTGCAGTTTCAAAGGTTTCATATTTTAAGCTCTTTTAACTATTTATTACACGATTGATATATTTAAATCCATTCATCAAATTTAGAAATGATAAGTGAGTAATAGTAATATAGTTAAATAATATATTTATTTTTCTTAATAAATAAAATTCATATTAACTTAACATAGAAGATAATACCATTAATTAATAATATTTTTTATTTATTTAAAGTATATACAAAGAATATAATAAAACATATTTTTTTTTTAATTATGTAAGAACTTAAAAAATTACAAATGAATCTAAATCAATTGTTTCATGTGTGTAAGATAGAAATTTGATTGTTTTCTGATGCATAATCCACTATTTACATATTAACAATAAGTAGTTTTATATTTTTTATTTGATCAAAGACAAAACTATATTCTGTATGGGCTAAGCTTATTTCATTTTTGAAATTTTATTTAATGATGTTATTTATTAAGCATGTATTATATTATTGTTTATCCAAAAAGTTCATTAATATTCTATCAAAATATTTTTTTTAATATACAACGTTCATTTATGTTAGTGTAGTTTTACTAATCAGTATTTACTTTAACCAATTTTTTATGAACTTGTTTATTCCAAATCTTGTTATTACATTAATTTATAATAATATTGAATAATCATGGACCATGGAAAATTTTCTAATCTATACTTTAGTTTAGTATAATTGTTGATTTAATTTTTTTTTTAAACAAACTGCGATAGGAAAATAAAAAAAATCGCTTTAAAAACTATTTTAATGCACGAATATTATTGTAAGAATCACTTAACAATTCATTTGTGCACAAAATAATTTCTATGCAATTACTTATAATGGCGAGAATATAAAAATCATTAGTATTAAGAAAGAAAAGATAACTAAAAATGTAGGGACTTAGATACGCAATGACTGCTCCTCGTAAGTAAGTGAAAACTCTGTAGGATCTTTATTTGTATCCTTTGTTTTATTAATTTCAATGTTTTTGTTTTGTAGTTGAATAATAAAGTGAATTTTGGAATGAGTTAGTCTAGTTCGAGTTGGCTTCCCTGACATATATTCTATTGTGTTTCATTCTATTATCTTTCTCTTGTTCACTTTTGTTAATTTTAATATTTTTATTTTTATCACCTACTTGTATCAATCCGAGTATATAACAAATTTACGCGATCTTGCATAAACGATCAGTTCATTGAATCTACAAATCGAACATTGTAGTTATCCTCTTATGTATATATATAGTATCGTCGAAATTATGTCAACGACAGCGTATGTAACCATATAAATTAAAAATAAAGTAAACAGCATTATTAAATTTATAAATCCTATAAAATATTATAACAACTTAATGCAAATATTTATAATATTAGCTATGCCTCTTCTAAAATTCTATCGAATATTGAAACTTATAATATAAATATTAAATAGTTGACAATATATTTGTATAATTACATATTTATAAAAATTACATAATATAATATAGTTCTAATATTTAGCAAATTGATCGTACAAGCATGATAAAATAATAAAAATTATATTTTCAAAAATTTCGTTTTAATAAATAAAATAAAATATTTTCTTCATATTCAAATTTTTTAATTATTTCACAATAATTGAAATCGTGAAATTTGTCTTCTTGAAAATTAAGAGCTTCATTATTAATATTTCAAATGTATTTATCTTCAAATAGTATTTCTGAAATATAATAAATTTACTTTTCAAAATTTTCATTAAATCTCTAGAAGAATATTTGACAGAAAGAAGCATAGAGAATATTTAATTAATTGAAATCTATAAATTGTGCTGTTAAATTAAAATTATTATATAAAGCCGCATTCAGTTGAATATGCAACAAAAATAAGTTTTAATTTTAATAGGCTACCGTATTTGTAAATAATGAAATTTCGATACGTTTTAGATTTCAAAAAGTGTTATTTACAAAAAATTATTAAATTAATCTTTTCTTTTGATATCTGTTACAAAACTGTTATTTAAACTTTATGAATAAAAAGATAGAAGTATATACTACTCATTATGAAATACATTAATTAATAAAATTAAGACAAATAATAACAAAATGTCTAGACTATCAAAATATAATATTAATTATTTATATTATTTTAATGGAAATTTTCCATAATAATGTATTAATTTTTTAAATCTGTATTTATTTTATGTTTGATAATATTAGAAAAACGAATTACTTTTGTTTCCCAAATTAAGTATTTGTAAATGAATGTGAGACAAGTGTGAATCACTTACTGCGATAGTAATTTTTTATTTCGCCTTAATTACTTATATGAGAAAATAGAAAGTCAATTTAAAATAAAATTAAGTTCTTATACATTCTTAGAATTGCCTATCATATTCTTTGGTATTTCTTTAAAGGCCTCGTTACTTGGTTGGTTGTTCTCATTCTTTATCTCTATTACTATACCTTATTTTTATATAACTATACATATTGAAATTCATATTGTATTTTCGATATTATTTTGGAGGCTAATCTGAGCGTGTTTATGAAACTAAAAAATATTTTATTTCATATGTTTTACTGATTAGGTGGAAGATTTATAAATAAAAATATAAAAACATTTATTAAAATAAATATGTAGATAAATTTAATTATCAATTTAATCCAGTCAATGACAATAGGCGTAATTCTTGCGCAAATCTGAACATATATCGACTTCAAATTTTCAAGATCTTTTACTAAACATAGGCATTTAAACAGAATGAAAAGAAATATTAATAGTCATTAAATTACTAACGCAATAATAATCTCATCTCTTTTTTAGTAGCTATATAGTTTTTTCCTAAATTCTGTTTTTAATAGATGATATAATAAATTTTTTATTGAATAATCATTTTCTTCACGAGTCGAACCAATAGCGTGATAGATAAATATTACTGGAAGACTCAAAAAAAAAACCAAAAAAAAAACCGTAAACTATTTAGCATGATTATATCAGAAATACAAGACTTTCTTGCATAACATAGAATATGTTAAATTATGTTTTCAAATAATTATTCGTGTTCATTCGTGCATGCGCATGCGCTCGTATGTTTCGATGAATAGGAGTAATTAAAGCGATTTGATATTAAATATAATAAAGATGAAAGTAGTTTGTTGGACAATCAATTAGATTTTTAGAAGTAATCCTGAAAATTGCCTACGTAATCAAGTAAGGCACCAAGAAAAAGAATAAGCTAAAATCAACAATATGGATGGCTTGTATAGGTTAAGACGAACAAAAGGAAGGGTGATTTTTTGAAACCACAACTATCACATATTAAGAAAAAAAGAGTATCGTTTGCAGATGTCGATCAAATCGATCCATTATTACATTGGACGTGTGAATTTAAAAGAGACGATGTATAGACTGACTACAAAATAGTACAATGTATTGAATACAGTTATCTTCAACACCCATTAAAGATTTGATAATAGTTCATATATGTTCACCGAAGAAAATGTCGAACTACAGAATCTTATTCGTGTGTTCAGTATGCCTAATCGACAGAACGTGTACAGCAGCATTAATATCCTTTCCCGTTATTTCTCATTAGTTTTTACAATTTTTCTACTTATTTTTGTATGATGAGAAATAGGATTACTCTGCTATTAAGCTACCATTACTGTGATTTCATTGATTTTAACTATAAATATCATACATTAAATATAATTTAAATCTAATATTTATTTTAAATTGAGTATTTTTGAGGAATCAAATTTAGTGGTAATATTATTTCCACATAATAATTATAAAATACCTTCCCATTTTCTACGCAAAGGAGTGTATATAAATGTTGGTTCCCATTTAACTAGTTTATTCAGTCAGTCACTATACTATATTATATATCAACATTTAATTGCTTACCATCTTTTACTTTTAAGCACTCTTTTATGTGCACAGATTAAGCATATTCTTTAATTGTAACATTTTTCTTGTACTTTTTGTTAAAATATTTGAACTGCAGTACAATTTCAAGTAACAATTGTATTTACGAAACTCTGTATTAAAATACTTTAATTTAACTATATTTGTATTACAATGTACTATACAATAGTAAGATAAAAAGAGAAAATATTGCATGGTTGTGAAATTGAGAATTTTTTTTATTTTTTCAGGTGGAATACGATCCTAATCCAAATGTGCATGCTATTATCGAGTGAGTAATTTTCATTAATATTTATTTGTAAATTTTATCTTGTTTTTAAAATATTACGAAGTACTTTGTTTAAAATTCTTAATAACAAAGATATTTCTACTTTGATAAATTGTTTTTGACAAATTGTTTTCAAATTTTTCATAAATGTCATTTATTTGATTAAAATTAAATTAAAATTAAAAAATTGCTGCTTCATTTTAACGTAAGAACAACAGAGGATAGATTTTATCGTTTTATAAATAAAAGCATATATTGTAAAAACAACTTTTTGTAATATGTTTATATGCCAAATTGTAAACTATCAAATTTTCATAATTAAAATTATAAGTTTGATAAAAATTACATATATTAAAATGTTTTTTTGATTTCTGGAAACAATTTTGAAATTTAAGTTCAAAACTATGGAAAACATATTTTAAACACGTAAATATTCCCATACATAAAGATTGTATATTACAAGTCTAATCATTTTCGTCAAACAAATTAAATTTTTTATTTAAATTTGTTTATTTTATTATGTCATATGTGTTGAAATGTCGCAAAAAATATTTGCTTGTATTGGCTTTAAATCATTTTATAAAAAATATAGATATCTTGTTTTTAACAATGTTAATCAAATTAACCTTTTTTTATATTATAAATTTAATGTCATTAATGTGTGAGTGTGTTTAAAATAAATAATCAAAAGTTTACACTGCCTTGCAAATATCGCAATACATTTGTTTATTCATTATAATTATATATAAAATTATAATTATAATGATTATACATTAATGTATTTAAACATTAATTATAATAAATAAACAAACGTATTGCGATATTTGCAAGGCAGTGTAAACTTTTGATTATTTATTTTTGATTATTAATGATTATATATTAATGTATAATTAAATGGAAGAATTGATAAATTATGCTTTAAAAACGTAATATTTTCTTAATACATTAAATATGTTATCAATTTTCTAAATTTTTTCATTAGTAATTAATAAAATTGTATTGAATTTTAAAAAATAAATCGGATTAAAAAAAAAATTTATTTAACAAGTCATGTGATGGAAATTTTCCGAACCCCAACGATCATATTATTCAGATGAGTTTTTATTAATTTTTTTATTTAAATAATGATAATAAATATTAAATTCCAAATATAAATAGCTAAGGGCCTGATTAATTGAAAATGCAGAAGTAATTATAATTATAAACAATATTTATAAAATATGCCGTACAATTTATTTACCTTAATTTGTTCATTTTTACGTTTATCTATAATTAAAATATTATAGTTAGTTCAAATAATAATTTAAATTATTAGCATGTATATGTAAAGTAAGAGCTCATCATTTATTATTTATAATTAACAAACAATGATTAAGTATAAGCATTAAAATTAAATTATAATTAATAGATCAGAAGAAGTTGAAACTGTAGCTATATCAGAGCAAAATGTCAATTTAGGAAGAGAAAGAGCTGGACCACAAGACTTTGAACTATGTAAAGTTATTGGAAAAGGTGGCTATGGCAAAGTATTTCAAGTCCGTAAAATTAGTGGTAACGATAGTGGTACCATTTTTGCTATGAAGGTTCATTTAAATTGTGATTAATATATTAAATAATATTTTTCAGTTTTTATGTATATATTTATCTATTTTATATATTCTTAGGTATTACACAAAGCATCTATTATAAGAAATCAAAAAGATACCGCACATACTAAAGCAGAAAGAAATATTTTAGAAGCTGTTAAGGTATATTATTCTACAAAAATAATATTGAGATTTATATCTTAAAAATTATAGTTTACACTAATACACTTTATATTATATTAAACAGCATCCATTTATCGTTGATCTTATGTATGCTTTCCAAACTAGAGGTAAATTATATTTAATACTTGAATACATGTGTGGTGGTGAACTTTTTCGTCATTTAAATAATGAAGGCATATTTTTAGAAGATACAGCATGGTAAGTTTATTGGATCAATTTTTTAAATTAAATGAAATTAACCAAAAATTAATAAAAATTTGTTTAGCTTTTACTTGTGCGAAATAATATTAGCATTGCAACATCTTCATTTACAAGGCATTATTTATAGGTAACAAAAATTGTAAAATTTAAATTTTTGTCTTAAAAAAAACAACAAAATGTTTATTATAATTTTTTTTTATAGAGATTTAAAACCCGAAAATATATTATTGGATGCAGATGGTCATATTAAATTAACAGATTTTGGACTTTGTAAAGAACACATACAAGAAGGAGCAGTTACTCATACATTTTGTGGCACAATTGAGTATATGTAAATAATTTTCAGAATTATTGTAAACATTAAAAATTTAATATTTGTATTCCGAAATTTATAACTTATAATTCAATTTAATTTAGGGCCCCTGAAATTTTAACAAGAAGTGGACATGGTAAAGCTGTAGATTGGTGGAGTCTTGGTACCCTTATGTATGATATGTTGACTGGCTCTGTAGGTTTTACATAAAATAAAAACATTTTAATATTAAATTTAATAATATTCAAAGGGCACATTTTTTTTTGTTGCAGCCACCTTTCACGTCTAATAATAGGAAAAGTACAATTGAAAAAATTTTAAAAGGCAAATTAAATTTACCTCAATACCTTACACCAGATGCTCGAGATCTTATCAGAAAATTATTAAAGGCACACTTTTAAATTTTGTCGAAAGATAATTTTAAATTATTTCAAGATTCTTTGGTTATTCATTTAAATAATATGTTTTCAGAGACAAGTTTCGCAAAGACTAGGGTCAACATCGACGGATGCCGAACAAATTAAAGGTCATCAATTCTTTGAGCTTATCGATTGGAATGATGTTATATCTCGTAAATTGGAGCCACCTTTTAAACCAAAATTAGCAAGTGAAGACGATGTCTCACAATTTGATAAACTGTTTACGACGTCATCGCCAATCGATTCACCTCCCGAGTGCACACTAAGTGAATCCGCTAATAAAGTTTTTCAAGTAAATATTTATATGTTTTACATTACAATATATATTTTTGAGTATTAAATAACTTAATGTCTATTTAAACCCTGTACAGGGCTTTACGTACGTTGCACCAAGTATATTAGAAGATATGTGCTCTCAACCACGAGTAGTGAATGCCAGAAGTCCGCGGAAAAATAACATGCGTGGGTTTTCGCCTCGCGGTAATCACTTTCACATGCATAATTCACATCTGCAAAGTCATAGGTCATTGTGAAATTTTGATTTTGTTTTTTATTTATAATTAATATTTAATTAATGATATAGTAGTTGAGAAGATAAATATTCATTTCAGACATAATGGTGTTGGTCAAAGTATAGAAGATGCAGAAATGATTGAAATAGGATAAATAATGTTGACTCATTTAGTCTTCGTTATTTAATCTTCTCGTTTAGCTGTTGGGCTTCTAAGATTAACTCTCGAGTCTCGGGAAGAGATTTTATAAATAACACAGCTATGTGAAGAGTTTTTCGAGAATGTATACAATGTACAATAGATGCCTAATAGCTATGCATAGTTAAATTTTTTTATTTGTATATAACGACTAACTACAAATATTAGGTAAGAAATTATTACACCTGAAAAACAGGAGTAATGACAACAAACAGCTTTTTGAAAAGCCTAAAATAAGTACATTTATCATTTAAATCCCATATAAAAAAATATTTTATTTTAGAAAAAATGTCATACTATATCTTGTTTTTAATTACTGTAACACTTATAACATTGAAAAATCATTTATAGCTTCTAAAATAAAGACCTATATGACAATTTTTCTAAATAGTTTATATTATTACGTATAATTACAATCTAAGATAGCTGCATCAGACATATATAGTGGTTGAGAAATATGTAATTGTACCATTCTAAAGATTGAACTTATATAAAATTAATTTGAAAACTGCTGCTGCTGCTGCTGCTGCTACTGCTGCTGCTGCTGCTGCTGCTGTTGCTGCTGCTGCTATCTTAAATTTCCACCGCAGTTCGTATGTAAACGAAAGTGTTAGGTAAAAATTAAATCGTTTTATTGTATATTAAATTGTAAATTAATGCAACATTTGAGACGAGTTTACAGAGATAATTATAAAGTTAACGAAGAGGTTTTTGAGATTGCTTATTACAAATCTGAGATTAGAATTCAAAATTGAAAAAGTTTTGAATTTTTCAATAAACATTTAAAAATCATCAATGTTAAAATAGTAAATACAAATTATTACATTTAGAAATTGAAATAGTCTGACAGATTGAATGTGTTTTCACATGAAATAGATATATTGTAAAATTAAAAGATATAAACCCAGAATTATAAGTATAAGAGAAATAAATTTTAATTTTCAGAAAATTAATCTCACATGTTAAATCATGTTACTCTTTTACATTTTCAGATTATAAATACCTTGCGAATTTATAAAATTATATTTTTTGGCAGATAACTTAACTAGGAAACTTGCATTCATTTGAAAATATGGCGTGTTCTTTTAAGCAATGCTTTGTTGTATATTTTACATCATAAATTAAATTAACTACAAATAATAATTTTACTATTTTTCAACAAATATGATTTTAAGAAAACTGTATAATTTGATTTTATTAAATTTTATTAAAAGAATTTTATTATAAATAATTGTGAAATTAAATTTTGTAAATAAGAAAATCCTTTTATTTAACCAAGTATATGTGCGTTTTCAAAATGAGTGTTCAAAATCATGATAAAATTTATTCATACAAAAATTAATTAATACGCATTTATTAATAGATTTGTAAATGAAACTTTTTTACTTTCCTTATTTTACGATAAATTTAAAGTTTTATTTTATCTACATTGTATATCAATATTATTCGCATTTTTTTCTTTTTATTTTAATTTAGGTATAATATAAATCCATAAATTCTTTTTTGATACCTGTATTGTTTTTTTATTGGATAATTATACCAAAATTATATACACCATATAAATCACGTATAAATAATGTATTTTTACAGTAAACTCGTATTTATTTAATTAGAAGAATATTTAATGCTTGATTCAATATCTGTAATATTTATTAAATTTAATATTTTAATGTCTCGTTTTTTTTTAAGCATGTACTGTGTGGTATTTTTCAGTTGCATCTTTTTCTGTCTTTTTTGACAGTATAATTATATTGACTTCAACTAATTCAATCAGTAGGTACATCAGCCAATGGAAATTT
Source organism: Ceratosolen solmsi marchali (assembly GCF_000503995.2). Taxonomy (NCBI): domain Eukaryota; kingdom Metazoa; phylum Arthropoda; class Insecta; order Hymenoptera; family Agaonidae; genus Ceratosolen; species Ceratosolen solmsi. Next base: position 15,896,664 of record NW_011948415.1, read on the forward strand.
GTGATTTGAATATCGCAAAAATCAGTAGTTGATTCGAATTTTTTTTATTTACTCACTTGGATTCTAAAAGCCAGGTGGGTGATATTTAAGGGTGGGAAAGAATTCCATTTTTGTCTTACAAGCTTCTGAAAGACTCGGCAGCGCAACAGTATGCCAAGACATCTTCTCGAGGACTACTATTCTCGCTGGATCTTCTTTTCATACTTGTTCTTTTGTACTTCATATCTCCATTGCTCACTAGTTGCTGTAGAAAGAATACGAGTGTTTTCCCGTTAATTTTAATAAATGTTATCTTATTCTTTGCAAATCATTTATCATTTCGCGTATTAATGAAACAAGTGTTTTGGGTTGTGTAAAAATTCATTATATTTAAATGACACAAGTGCTGTTCACTTTTAATCTTCAAAGCAGGTTTGGTACTCAAGTTTTTCGTAATTCGACGTTTTTTTTTATTTCTCGAATCATAGTTTTTCTATAATCCGCAATTGATCAGCTGTGCTCGCTGACATACGAATTCAGCTTGTATCTAGACACGGCTTTATTTTATTGTATATTAACAAATTTGTTTATTTTCAATTGAAAATTAGAGTTCGTTCGTTCAGCCTGTGTCAGTAACGCTCACTTATAACTTTCTCCATCAGGTTTTGGTATATGCTTGTGTGTAGCCTGCTTCTTCTGAAGCGTTGCTACATTGCACATGCACATATCATAAAATCACTGTATAAAATAAAACTTATCGAACTTAAAATTTTATTATATATATACATATAATAAAGTGTGTGTGTGTGTATATATATATATATATATATATATATAACGTAAACATCTGTTTATTTATATATTTCTAATATTTGTTTATTATTTTTCAAATTATTTAATTTTCACATTAACATTTTAAGAAGCATGTTTTTTATTTAAATTTCATTAATAAAGCCATAAATTTATTTTAATTTTTCATTTCATAAATAATATAAAAATATACATATTTGTTTAATTATTACATAGAATGATATTATTAAAATGTGTTCGAAGACTAAAAAACAATAAATAATACAGCATATTCTTAACTACATAATCGTTTGTCAAATATTGGCAAATTTGAAAACTTTAAAGTTTTAAAATGGAAAACTATCAGGAATTTAATTTGATTCCATTCGGTAGAAAATAAATTCTCACATTTATGTGATATTGTCATGTTAATCTTACATTTTATGCCTGTATTTATTTTATCTTTCAGTACCAACAATACAAAATATTAGACAGTAATTAAAATTATTTATAACTTCATTTTTAATTAATAAATAATACAAATTATTTGTTTTCTAGCCAATCATAGATTTACAATATATACATAAGTTTGTTATAATTTTATATTACAGTCATAAATAAATTAAAAGAAAAATCTTATATATTAACATAAAAGAATTTATCTAGACCAAAGCATCATCGCTAAAAAATGATTAATGTACTTGAAATTTACTGATTTTATTTTAATATTCACTTTATAAATTTACACATGATAGAAGCGTTATCTTTATAATCTACATATAATTGAGATAGGATTGAAGAAATAATTAGAAATACGCTTATTAAATGAAAGATTGTAAACTAATATTTACTGAATTATATGAATAACAATATTTTTGTTGACGTGTTTTGTGCCATAATAGCTACTGAAATAAAAGAATGCAATTTGTTTTATGATACGCTATTTCAATTGATTTTTTAAAAATTTCCGTTCCTATTTATTTATTCTTCCCCTAAATGTCCGTTCATTTTAAAGAAATTTCATACCAAAATACACACGGAGTATTGAATATTTTTAAAGATAAATTTATATTTATAAGCTCTGTAACAATATCTGCAATTTAAGTCTTTATTTTAACATATTTAGAAGATAAGAAAAAAGAGAGTTTTTTTAATGTTTATGTATACCACTCAATACGACCAACATTAAATAGTTATATCTTTTATTAATATTTTTTATCTTTCTATAATCAACGTGTAAATAGTATAAATATATAGAAAAATTTATTTTTCTTAAGATTGGAGGTTACAGGATATTAGTTTGCTTCTTTTCTTTTATTATTTTTCAATTTATTGAAATTTATTTGAACCAATCGTTCATCTATTAATCTGTAATAGCTATTATAAAATTATGTTACTTTATAATTACTTTCAAATTATACTACGCTTATAATAGTACTAAAACATTGAAAAAATTCTAAACAAATTTTGAGATCTAATACTTTGTTAATGCAATTTATTTATTTGAAAACCCATAATAAAAGCATTATAAAAGATACAAACCATTTACAAATATAAGATAAATAAAGCAAAAATAATTACAATTTTTAGACCATAACATATTCACGAAATTAAAAATGAATGAGAGAGAGAGAGAGAGAGAGAGAGAGAGAGAGACCAGGATGTTTTACGGACCAGATGTGTGACTCCAATGCCAATGTCAAATGCTTTTCTCTATTCATAAAATTTTTTTAAAAATCCTAGTGATGTAATGGCAGCTAATTTAATTTTATACAAATCACACTACAGTTTTATTTTATTCATGATACTCGGTCCCTGTCTATCCAGCTGCTTAGTAGAATTATGCAAATAATAATTATTCATACCTCGGTTTGGACCGATGTCACAGAGTTCAATTGGAGGGTAAAATCATTAAACTGGCAATTATATAGAAATTAGTTCATCGAATCAAATTATTTATTATTCTAATTGTTAAGCATTCGATTTATTGAGTTTGCAGAAAGTTTGTCAACATTAGATCATGGTGCTCGCAACTCAACAATTTGAAGAGCGTGATGTGATTGATAAGTTCTATTTGATTTCTAAAAATATTGATTTCGAGATTCTCTACAATTATTTTCTTGTTTTGGATGGTTATTGGAAATTATCTAAACTATTATGTACTATTATATACTCATATAACAGCCTGAAAATCTGATTAATTTAATAAACTATCTATATTTTTTAAATTAAAGTAAGTATACAAAAATCGAGGTGATGTTACTTGATTATTAGCGATGAAAATCAAAAGGTTGAACATTTTTCAAACCCTCCATCCAGATCTGGTACTATAGGCAGATTAGGATTGAATTGATGTTGCTATCGAAGTTTAGCACGAGCTGAGATATTGTTATAATTGTCTGTTTCTAAATACATCTGTTACATATGTCATGGTTTATAAATATGCTTCGTAATTCAGTTGAACTGGTTTTTAAGGTAGTCCGATTTTTTATAAAACAGACAGCATCCGAGTTTTATGGTGCCTGGATTGCTTCAATTATGAATATTTTATGAAAATAATCATTTTTTTTTTTTCAAAACTATTTTTAACATTTGAGTTTTTAATAAATAGATATGTATTTAATTTGAAAAAACTGCAAAAAGGAACGTTGCGCTCTATAAAGTTATTAAATAAAAAATTAATCCAATTTAATCGTAAGTAACAATTATTTTTATAATTCTAGTTACAACAGTTGTACAATTATACAGTTATACAATTTACATTGTATACTAACTTTGAATGTAGGGAATCTCCCAACCCGATATGGTTATTATCAGCTTTATAATTATAAATTACAATAGACTTTTAACTATTATAAATATATTCATGTATTATTGTATAAATATAAGTTTAACACTGAATTATCGCCATTGCATTGAGATTATAATATGAATTATATAATTTGCTAAAGATCCTACATAACAACAGTTATTTAAACTAATTTTATGCATTTTAAATGGAGAACATAACATAAAATTATTATAAAACATTGTAATGATAAACATATTAATGTTTGATTTATTTACGATAAATAAGATTTAATAAATTATTTAAAAAATTTTATTTCAATTTTTGAAATAAGCTTATCAGAACTCTCTATTTTTTAAATGACCAACATGAACATCTGTAAATTTTATATTCAAATTTGTTATATCTTATATTTATCGTTGTATAATATAATGAATAACTACGTGGCTTTCTATTATTTTTCAATTATAAATAAAGATTTAGTAATTTAGTACAAATTCTGTATATTTAATAGACTGTTTCATAGATACATTATTTTATAATATTAGAAGCGTAGCACGATCTAGTTAATTATCTATTACTTAATTTATAGTAAAATAAACAATAACGTATATAGGTAAATATAGTATTTAAATATATTATAAATATACTTATATTGTTTATACCGTATTTTAGAAATTTTTATTTAAAAAATTGTCTAAATTAAAGATTCTAAAAATTTGTAGTATAAATGTGTATTTCAAAACCAACATTTAATTTTTAATGTTTTTAATTTATTCATTTAATTGTACATTTATTTGAGGATATATTTCCACCAAAATCAGAGTTTTTACATGGTATTAATATTTATATTATGCACATTAGCATCCCGTTATATATGAATATTATTATATTCAAATATAACAGGTCATTAAAAGAGTAAAATGTTTTTTTTATGCACACAATAGATAATATATTTAAATATATGTATGTTCTCTCTCTCTCTCTCCTTATATATATATATATATATATATATATATATATATATATATATATATCCTTTAATAAATGTTATTTATTTTACAATATATGCTACAAATAAAGTTTCAAATTGTGTTTAAATATAGTAACAGTGTGCTTACTTAATGTGAAACCTCGTAGAACTGTGTATGAATACCTACATTTATTGCACTGTTAACAAAATCAATCATAAATAATTTTGATTTATTTATTTCCAACCATTTTTAACAATTTCATAACTCACGCAATTGAGTTAATCATATTTTAATAATATATACAAAGATTTAAGATATAAAATGTATATAATCTGTAAATTTTATGCTATAAAAATCTACTAAATAGTATTACTTTTACCATTTACTTTTTCTGATCTCAAATTTGTAATCAGTTATTTCAATTATTTATAGTAAGCTGAAAAAACAAAACTAAATAGATTTTTTATTTTCTGTTTAAAAAATATCTTAAAATTCGCTTGTGCAATTAGTGTTAATACAAGCGAATGAATATATGTGTACCTACGTGCGTTTGTGCGATTGTTAGGAATGCATCTTTGCTTAGGTGCATATGCGCATGCATATCTATGTCACCAAAATTAAAAAGTTCGAAAATTGACGAATAAAATATTAAAATTTATTCGAATAATCTATAAGTAATTATGACGTTATAATTTTTCATCTCTTGTTACTGTAATTTCATTTATAGCTTAATTAATTCTAATTGTTTTTGAAAAGCAAATTTTTAATAAGTTGTATACCAATTTTTGCAAGGCCATAGAAAGAAACAAATTAGTATATTTAAGCGAATAACAAATTGACAACCTCATTTTAATACAAAAAATTAGTTATTTTATAAAAAAAATACTTGTGTTGCAAATGAAAGAATATTTAAGTTCCTATAATCCATATAATATATGTAAAATTCCTTCAGTTTGCCAAAATATTATAAAACAATTATACCATAAGCTATCCCTATTTTCTTCTTATTTCTATTTATTTACTAATCAGTGTTTTATTTTGTGGCCATAAAGTAGATAGCGTTCGTTGTAAAAAATGTTCAGATTATATTGTTGGATATGTTTATAAGCTAAACAATTTTGAAATGAAAATTAATAAAAACAATTTTTTTTTAAATAATAGAACTAAAAATTTTCCAATACATATTTTTATGTAAATTAAGAGTATTATAATTTATTGGTTGATTTTCAAAATATAGATATAAAGCAATTAATTAATTTAATTAATAACAAAATAAATACCAATGATTAAAATCACATTTAAATTTGAAACTGCCAAAGCTTGCAAGTCGATATAGACGAATATTAATAACTTGTCATATATACAAATATTTCATATTTTTTATCAGAATACTATTTATGCTGAAAATATTTTAGTTTCTATTATGTGCACGCTCATGCATGCCCATACACACACGTTTGCGTTATATTATATTTTAATATAATTATTTTTCAAATTTTTATATTTGAACACAATTGCATTCTGGCAAGTAAAATAGCAATTACAATTTAGTATAGTGGTATGTGTGTGCATATGCGAGCGCGCACGTGTGTATATATATTAATGTATACATTAATATTTGTTGATGTAATTTCACATAAATGGATTATATTATTAAATAAAAGTTTTTAAATAATTTTTGTAATTCAGAAAAGTTTATGTTTGTTCTTTTATTCTAAAAATTGAGCTCTAAATTAATTCTTTATTTATTTAATATTTTTATGCTTTAAGAGCAGTCGCATTTATGAACATATTCAATATTATACAGCGATGTTACACATACACACACACACATATGCATATATATATATATACTCATTCCACACTTTGTATTAAAATTGTGTTTGTATATATATATATATATATATATATAAGATATCTCATCCCATGTAAAGCAAAATACTTTAAGACCGTCGAATAATTGGAAAATACAATATTAAATTGATGCCGATGGTTAAATTTTTCAAATATTTTTTAATACTTAAAAATTTTCCATCAACTTCTCAATAAAAGTGCAACTAAATGAATAATAACGTGTTTAATTTTGTTATTAGAATAAACAAATTTCAGTACCTCTCTTTATTCCATTTATTAGTATAATGGATATCATATATTAATATGCGATAACTTTTTTACTTATATAGTATATAACAAAAATAAATATAATTTTTTTATCTTACACGTGTATAATTGTTTTCTTATATTTCATTAAAATACAAAGTTTTCATTAAAGTCTCATCAGTAGTGCATAGATGCAACATAGAAGCTTTCCTCGGTAAAAAATTATGACACGGAAATCTGCTGTTAAATTACTTACTAAAGAAGGAATGAATGGCGTGAACGAATTAAAAAATGCATATACGAAAAAATCTAAAAAGGATAAAGTAAATAAGGCAAATTATCAAAAGGCTAATTGAATTGGAAAAATAAATAAAATATTGTAATAAATTTATTTCCTTTTAAATAGTTATAATAATACGCTGAACGAAAATAGAATTAAAAATAATGGAAAAAGAATGTATATGCGGATCTACAGTTTACAGAAGAAGTAATTGAACCAACATGAATGATTTAAGAATCATTTATGAAGACATCAAAGAAATATATATATATATATATATGTATGTATGTATTCATATGTACATATACGCGTAAAAGTTAGAAAGAGAACATAACCAGATCGTGTACAATATAGAAAAGGGTACAAACCACTGTTCCACTTTTACTTGCATAGAGGCCAATAATGGTAATAAATTAATAGTCAAAGTCAAAATTCAAAATCAAGGCAATTCCATATTAATCGAAGATATGTGACATAATACAAAAAAAATAATAAACTAACAATAATTATAGCAGATGAAATGGATGATATCGCAGGCTCACTGGAGAAGGTAATAAGAAATTCTCAGTATCTACAAAAATTTGTTTCCACACTGCCGATAAGAGTATATTATTATTACAAAGTGAATAAGTAAATGTTAAATAATGGGATACAGTAGTATGTAAGTATAAGAAAATAACATATATCCAATTATTTTTGTTCATGCTAAACAAATTATCTTAAATTTATTAATTACTATACATATTATAATATACAAGAAAGTTTTAAAATTTGTTTTCATCAAATAATATGATAAAACCGTTAAAAGAAACTTTTATATTGTAACCAATTCATGGATTTTAATTATTCTAACAATTATTGTTTAATTAAAATAAAAAGTACAATTATTTGTTTAAATGTGGAATTTAATGAAACTTTATTACAACGTGGTAAAAAATAATATTTTTCAAATTATTTAATGTATGACATTTTTTAGAAAAAATAATAATTTTTTTTAAAAAATATGGTTTCGAGACAATCGCAAGTTTTAGTATTTAATATTTTAATCTACACGTTCAAATTTTTATGGTGAATTACTTGGTACAGTAATATATATTTTCCCATGTAGCAATTTGTTTCTTCATTCTTTTTGAATAATATAAGTACATTTTCGGCTAGTACATGAAAAATGTTAAAACGCATAAATTTTCGAATACAATTTACGTAAGCATCTAAGAAACAAATTTCTAGTATCAAATATATAAAGCACTTGCAATGTTCGTCATGTAAGACTATTCGATTTCAACTATGTTTCACGTAATTACGATTTTAAAATAGAAAAATAAATGTATCTAAATTTTCAGAATGCGAATTGGTTACATCGCTTCATATTGTACAGCCTTTTTTAATGTTTACTTTATATTTTTATAAATCGTATCTTAGTACAATATACTATATTAATCGTAATATTATTTATTAATGCACATAAATAATGTAAAGCGTACAACAAATTATAAAAACTAGAATATAGCAAATCAAAGTATGATTTGCCATCGACATTTGTATAATAGTTTAGTAATACCGTTATTTTGTTATTGCAATTTCTAGGATCGTTCACAAAATTTAATATTTTATATTGTTTTATAAAGATTTATAATTCATAATAATTCGTTAACTATTATTCGCAGAATGCTAATTTAATTTGCAATCGTCTAATAGTGTCGAATTTATATTAAATTCACTTTTACTTTCATTTGTAAACTATTACATCATTTTTTTTTTTAATTTTATATAAGTATAATTTTGACTCAATTACAAACTAAAATCATAAACTTATTTTAATGAGAGTGAGAACGATAAAAGGCAATTTTTAATGAGAACGATATGTGACAGGAATGTATAAAACAGAGTAAAGAAACTATTTAGCAGGTAAGTATGACATAAAATTATAAAGGGACTGCAAATCTGCTGTTGTCAGTAAAGGATAGTTGTCCTCATCCAATTTTTATAGATTACAATGATTCCTCGCTGTGTTCTTAAAATCTTATGATTTTATTTTATAAACACAGTAAAAGGTTAGTGTTACAGACATTAAAAAAATCATATATGTTATTGAATTTTAAAAATATAAAATTCTAAATAGTTTTAAATTACAAAATATGCATCTAAGTTATTTAAATTTAAAAAAAAACTCAAATGATTCTTATTCTTTATTTTAATATTTTCATTTGACTATATTTTCGTGTTTCTATTGCAGTCTATATTAATGAAACCGGAAAAAATGTTTAATTTGTATAATATATTAATTAATTTGTCAATAGTATATATATATATATATATATATGAAAATTTCGACTATTTTGTGACATTTGGAGAAATATTGAATGAAATAAATTAGGGAGTTTTTTTTAATGAGGCATTGATGGAATTTATTTAATAAAAATAATTTAATAAGCTTTCATGTTTAAAAAATAAAATTTCTAATATACGAAATTAGCTGTACTGTAAAAGTTTATTTGTATTTTTTCATCAAAATTATGTTAAAAAAAAAAATTTCAATTTATATAAAATTTGTAAAAAAGTTTTCTCTAATTTGAGGCATTTTCATTGGTAATAAAATGTAGTTTTATGAAAATAAAATAAAATAAAATTATAATATTCAATTAAATGTAAAATTCTAATAGAAATTTATTGGATCTTAAAAACATTATGCAAAATTATCCTATAAATAAAAATAGTTTAATATTTTTTTATAGTAATAGATGTTATAATAATAAAATCTATAATAATAGAAGTTAAATAAATAAGAAGGCTAAAGTTAGTTATTTGATAAATGTTATAATTGTTTCTTAAATATCATATTAATTTGTATTACTTTTCAATCAAAGAAATGCACTATATAGCTATAATAATATTTTTTTTTTATTCACATATTTTTATAGTTTGTAAGAGTTTCTTTATCAGTAGTCTCTTATGTTGTATCGATCTGATAATGTGGCCATAATCGACTGCGAAACATAATTTATGTATTTTTCTTTGTACTTTTCTTTTCAATAAAACTATTATTTATTTATATAGATAAATTTTTGTTTAAATTTAAAATTACTAAATATAGTATAAGTAAAATTATAACTTTTATCGGTCTTATAATAAACTTTATTGTAAATTAGTAATGAAATTGTTTTTATTATGTCTTACGTATATATGAATCTAAGAATGTAATGCGTTGATTTCATAATATATTTATGTGTAGGTACATTTTATTTTCTAAATGTTGTCTAGTAGTAGTACAAGTTAGCATGAAAAGTTCTAATAATTTTGTAATATAACTAAATATACATAATTTCTGCGAAAGGCTTCAATCTTTCATGCAAACAGAAAGGTATTCATGGATTTTAAGCTTTCAAATTAGTAATTATTTTTAATCTTACATTATTTCTGTAATCTCATAGATAGACCGTAAAGTTTTCTTGATGAATAGTTTACATTCGGTAGTTAAATTAATCAAGAATCTTTAAAAAAATCTTTTTCTAAACCTTCCAATTATAACATTTTGAGTTAATTATTCTAATACAATATCGTCATCAATTGAAAGTGTAAATAATTGATGTAAGTACTCAATTATCTATAAAAAAATTTCAATCAAATTTTAAATAAGAAGTAAACATTGTACTTAATATTAAGTCATACAGATTAATATGGATCAATTACTAACAAAGAAAATATGTATAAACTTCAAACAAGAAAAATTATCTCCCGAAAATTTTGATTTCGGTAAATATTTGGGTGAAGGAGGTTACGGTAAGGTTTATCACGCTCGAAAAAAAACAGGATACGATAATGGTACTATTTGTGCTATGAAGGTATATATTATAGATATTTATTTATTTATTCACTATATACGTATAATTTCTTCATATTATATTTAATGAAATTTTTAGGTAATAAAAAAAATGAACGTTGTTAAAAATAAAAAAAAAATTGAAAATGTGAAGTCCGAAAGAAATATTTTAGAGATGGTTAAGGTAAAAGATTTATATTTAAAATAATTATTTGTTGAATTTATCATATTATTTTATCTATAAGCAGCATCCATTTATCGTCAAACTTTTCTATGCATTTGAGACGGAAGATTGTTTTTACCTTGGGCTAGAATATATGGGCGGTGGGGATCTTTTTAATTATCTTGAAAAAATTCACGTTCTTCCAGAAGATAGAGCTTGGTAAATAAATTTTTTATTCACTTTTGTACAACTAACATCGAGTGAAATTAATTAAATTTATCATATTTTTATATTTAATTTTTAATTATATTGCGAAAAATTATAATTATACAGATAAATTTATAAGTAGTTTAAATATCCTGTAATTCAATATTATCTTTATGTTTTAAAGTTTATATACAGCCGAAGTTATATTAGCAGTTAAATATCTTCATGAAAACAATATCGTATATAGGTATTAAAATACAGTCAATTTAATGCAAATTCATAAACATTATATTAGTTTATAATAATGAAATGGTATTATTTTTTGTAATTTTTAGGGATTTAAAACCTAATAATATTTTGTTAGATGCCCAAGGTCATGTTAAATTATCGGACTTTGGTTTATGTAAACGCTTGCATCCAGATAAAAATAGAGCTTATACATTTTGCGGTACATTGGATTATATGTAAGTATGGTTTCGGAATCTTTTATATTTTTACTTAAAAGATATTGAAGTTAACATATTGAAGTATAAAAATTTATGTAGGTCTCCAGAAATGGTACAAAAACGTGTTTATAATGAAGCTGTTGATTGGTGGAGTGTTGGTGTGCTGTTATATGATATGCTTACTGGATGCGTAAAAATTACTTTTAATTCCTTACATTATTTTAAGAAAAATGATATTTTTTATAACAATATAATTCTATTAATACTCGATTATTCAATATTATCAAATACGCAAATATTAAATATTTTATTTTACATAATTAAAACAAATAATATTATGATAAAATACTGACAGGATATTTTTATCTTTATATAAATTTTTTTTATTCTAACTTCAAGATTTTTTTCAGACTCCATTTACTATATTAAATGATCGTAATATGACGATACAAAATATAAAATTTGGAAAGTTTTCTTTTAAAAAAACTAAAGTTATCGTTACTCCAGTAGCCAAAGACCTAATTTGTAAATTACTTAAAGTAAGTGTATCTTATTCGTTTAAACATATATTTAAGCATTTATAGTTATCTACATGATTAAATTTAGTTAGCAATACCATTATATTATCAGATTCAGCCAAAGGAAAGATTAGGTTCGGGGCCATCAGGGACTAAGGAACTAATGAGTCATCCATTTTTTAAAAATATTAATTGGGAAAATCTGTTATTTAGAAAATTAGAACCATTGATAAATAGAATTGATGAAAATGTTAAGTTTGAGGAGATTTTTGAAAATATCTTCGAGCATCGTGATAAATTTATTTCTTTAATTGAGTCCAATAAAAATATTTTTGAAGTAATCAAATGCTTTATGAATTTATAAATTAATACATTGAAACATAATGTCTAAATGCGGATAATTCATTCTTTATTTGTAGGATTTTGATTATGTAGCACCAAATTTAATATCAGATAATTTAACTACACATGGACACATATTGGAAAATTATAGGTAAAACATGTAAATATGTTTTACGTAATATTTGTATACTCTAATAGTATATATAATTTTGATAATTTTCTATCAAAAATTGTTCATTAATATATTTATAATGATTCATCGGAATTCATTAAATATGTTAAAATCATTTAAAAACTAATCTTGATTACAACTGGTATGTGAAAATTATTGTAGAAAATAATCGTAGTATACAATAGATTTCAAAAATTAATTTAACTTTTTATAAGTTATTTACTGTATAATTCCTATTCTAAATATTAAATAACTATTTGCAATTGTAATAGCAAAAAAAAAAAAAAGAATAAATCTGTAAGGATCTTTTGTACATGTATTTTATAAGAAACCATGAGGTATTCATACCTGATTAAGAAATTTAATTATTTTTCCGTATTGAATATTACTTTAATGTAATTTATTTTTATGATATTGTGACAAAATTTTATATTATCGTAAAAAAAACATTTGTGGAAATAATTATTTTAAGTAATAAATAAAATACTTGTAATTAAAAATGTATATATAAATTAGTAAAATGTGGTAGTTTTATTTAGAGATTATTGAGCATATACTTAGCAATATTCAAGAAGCTCTCCTTGTTAATAAAAACTCGTCTGGTAACATTAGAATTGTAGGCAAGTGCTCCTGCAGGACTAAAACTTGTATTGTACTTCACTTACTCATTTCGCGTAACTATCGGAACAGCTTGTTTGGATGTCGATATCATTTTCAACTATTTTTATTGACTAGTACGTTTAACTTCTTCTAAATCTATATAATATAACTAAAATATTGAACCGTATTATGAACGTTTACCAGTTTATCTAATTATGTTTGATTTTATTTTAAAACAAATGTAGATATAATATCTAATGAAGAAGCTGCATAGTATAATTTTCAAAAAAGACTAAAAAGTGACATTTGAATTGTTGACATGATAAATATGAAAATTATTCTGTGATAGCAACTTAATTAGAATTATATGTACGTGTCTGTGCGCGCGCACGCTTGTAATGTTATTTTCAATTATGTTAAAGTAAGCGTTTTCGAATAATAAATTAATGCTATATAAAACTCTTTATAAGTTCTAAAAATAACATTCAAACGTAAACTCAAAAATATATTCAGTAAATATTCAAAAATAGCGACAAATTTAATTTCATAAAAAATTTATTTGTATTGCTTAGCAATTGTTTTTATGTAACTGGTTTTATCAATTTCTTTACTTTAGATCCTTCTATTTGTATATTGACGTTATTTTTACAATATTTATTACTTTGACTCGTATTTATTAATTATCATTTTATACAAATTGCCATCATATATCCAACATTATATATAATATTTTTACATCACTCGCGCTTGTTTACATTTTTTTTTTCTCTAAAAATATCGTCGATTAATACTTGTTTTAGTTATAAAACATAATTATTTACACGACTATTAAAAAATTATATTTTTTATTAGAAATATATATATCATTTAAATCTTTAAATAAATTGTGTTATTCTTCAAATTGGAATATTAAACTAATTTACATTTTTTACCAAATGTTAATGATAAGAAATGAATAACATTAAAAAACTTCACAAAATAACTTAGACTTAGAATGAATATTAAATAAAAGGTAAACTCAGAAATAAACAAATTTAGAGGATTGTTTTTAAATGTTATTAAAAAACCTTTTTGTAGTACAGATAAAATGAAACATGCCTTTAAAATGGTTAATTTTAAAATGAATTATACGTATGTAAGATTTATAACAATTAATAATGAGAGATCGCCGCTAAGAGATAAGCTTTATAATTTTATGAACAACCTGCTTATAAGACTTTTAGTGATATAAAAATGTATATTATTATTGGGTATTATAAATTTATTGAGTTGATTATTATTTGATAATTCATTAATAAATAAACAAAAACACTTTTATAAAGTAATTTATACAAGATGAAATTAGTTATGGATAGTTACGGATGATTTAATAATATACTTAAATGCATGCAAGTGCGAAAAGTGCACGTGTTTTGCACATCTCCGAAAGCTTTAAAGAGGTTAATGGGATCACACCACAATTACAATAAAACGTACAAAGCGATAATAAGCGATTGACACTTATTGAAAGGGCTGCATACATACAACAGCCCTTCTAATGACTTTGTAAGAAGATTAGGTCAAATATTTTAGATCATTGAATTAGAAAGATGTTTCTTCAGCGATTCCGTGATATTGATATTTCAAGTATCTGTTGACTTTAAAAAATCCAAATAAATGAAGAAAAATTTTTTAGTTTACTTTTTAATTTGAAAATATGAGAATATGAAAATACTGTTTCGTTGAATATTAAAAGATATTGAACATTTTTATTAAGTTGCGCCAATTCATAGTTATCTAAACTTAAAAACATAAAGATCACAGTTGATTAAAAAACAATTGATTGTTAATGATTGTTTTAATTGTAATAACTCAATTAGGTAGTTAAGTTCTGTGAATATTACGTAAGATCCATCATTTGATTTTATTTGTACATACAGTATTTGTAACTTGCAATTAGTGATTCATATATGCTAATTGTGCATCTGTATGGGTAGTCCCAAATCCACCAAAATTGCAAAGTATTGCTGATACCTAATAAAATTCATATAGTTTTTTGTTTTTGTTGTTTTTTTTTTTCAAAAAAAAATTGAAATACAGAAAAGGTACGAGTAAATAATATTCAGTATAAAAGTATTAAAAGTGATTTAGATTAGTTAGATTAAATGCATTAGCTTTTCAGGACGTGAAAAATTAAAGTTTTGTAAATTTACCTCGTTACATTTACAATTTTCTGTAGCACCACAAATATGGACACAGCTTAAATGTAATTTCATTATTGAATTGGTCATATGTTATAGACTATATAAGGGACCTTACCACTTTGACCTTAACACGAAATATTCATGTGTGAAAGTAAATATATATAATTATAAATAAATGCTAAATAAATAAAAAGGCAAATTGTATGTTTAATTTGCTTAAACATTTACATTTAAACATTTAAAATGTTTAAATAATCACAATAATAATGATAATAATGATATATAAATATATTCGATTTTGTTAAAAATTTTTTATGTAAATTTTTATTTGCTTTCAGTCCAATATAGAGTTACTATGTAAAAGTACTTGTATATAAAGTAATTCATATAAATTAATATTCTTATAAAAGAAACGCTTATGTATAGGTTAATATTATGTCTATACGCCAATGATACGTTTACGCACCGTCGAGAGTACATAACTGCATAAAATTTTATTTCAGTATGGCTGCCGATGGGACAATCTTTACGTATGAATCATCTCAATTAAAAATAAAAAACAAAGACATTCTATCAATACCGACATTGTCAATTTTCAAATACAATTGTAAATTATTACTGCTCAACTGTTTTTTTGCTAAATAGAGTGGTGTAGCGCATCTAGTAAATGTCCTTTAATGTGCAATGATACGGCTAAAAAACTTGATTCTACTTTGCAAGTGCTATTTTGCAAAAGCTTGTATTAATATTTATTTTTATTTTAATAACATACTTATATTGTAAAAATAAAATATTAACCTTTATTTATTTTAACTTTGTTAGAAAATTACAGTGTTAAACGATAGTGCAAGCGATGCATGAATATAATAAATAATTTTTTTTTTTTGAAATTAAAAATTAATAAAAGTGAAGAAAAAATCCATTTATTCTATTCCATTTGTTATTATGAGATTTTAAAAAAGTTAAAGAAAAAATTAAATAAGTCAATAATAAAAATTATTTGTCTTGTTTACCAATATATTCTTTATTTTTTCTAAAAGTTATATGATAAATATATCCTATAAGGATTGTATTTATGAAATGGTGAAATATATTGATATTTTAAGCATTTAATTACTCAATAATTATTCGATAATAATGTCAACACATAAAATAAATGGTCCCAATCGTAATTCACAAAGATCTACTTTATTGAAAGTAGTGATTTTAGGTGACGGTGGTGTAGGAAAATCATGTTTGATGAATAGATTTGTATCAAATTATTTTGACGAACAGAGTTTTCACACAATTGGTGTAGAATTTCTTAACAAAGATATTGAAATAAATGGAGAGTGCTACACATTACAAATTTGGGATACTGCAGGACAAGAAAGATTTAAAACACTAAGAACTCCATTTTATCGAGGGTCTGATATTTGCTTGCTAATGTATGCTGTTGACGATCGTACAAGTTTTAGAAATCTTACTCTTTGGAAGTCAGAATTTCTTTATTATGCAGATGTACAAGAGGAAACAGCATTTCCATTTATAATCGTTGGAAATAAAGTAAGTCAACGTTAATAGATTAATACTACAATAAATTTAATAAAAAATATCAAAATGTATTGAATCGAACCAATGTTTCGATTAATATAAAACATTAAAAATATAACTTTGAAAAAATTTAATATTATATTGAATTATAAATAAAATAATAATTTATAATTGAAGTAATATGAAATATAAATAGTTTTTTTATTCAATAATATGAATGAAAAAAGTATTAAAACTTCTACAATATAAACACAATGTATTGTAGGTGGATGTGACAGAATCTGAAAAAGAAGTATCAACGGAAGAAGCAAAAGCTTGGTGTTTAGAAAATGGTAACCCACCACTAGTTGAAACATCAGCCAAGAATGCAACTAATGTAGAAATTGCATTTGGCGCAGCTGTAGCAGCATGGGCACAACTTGAAGCTTGTATGGAACGTCCATTGATTGAAGATATTGTCGATTTATCAAAACAACAGTCACCTCACCGTTCAAGCTGTTGTATGCCTGTTTCAGGAGCAGATTAAGTATCTTATATGACTTAACAGTATTTTGTTATACAAATAATGTTATTGCACTTGAGGTTAATTTTAAATCTATAGTATTGAAGTTTGTAAACAATTAATGAAGAGAAAAAGCTTAGGAAATGATAAATTGAAAATTTTAACTTCAAAATAAATTATCTTTTTTCTAATTTATTTTATAATTGATGACTGTATACTTTAATAAGGTTTCCAATTATACTTGTATTTAAATTATAATTTTTCCAAGTTTAAAAAATGACTGAATACATAATACAAATATAATTTAAGTTTAAAGATAATTAACAGGAAAAAAAAATTGTTTAATTAATGAAGACTTAATTTAATGAAAATAATTATAATAATCAAAAAATTTACTAATAGCTTTGTATTAAATCACTATAAAAAACTTCAAGTTATTGCTTAATATCTCTTAAATTATTTAAATAATATTATCAAATCTTGTTGAGACTAAATAATATTTTTATTAATCTCAATGGCCTTTTATAAGGGTGCTAATCATTTCTCTAAGTTAATTTGTTAAAAAATGTACACTGCAATTTTGTATATTTTTAAAAGTAAAGTATTCTGTATAGTATTAGAAGTAATGTAAAGTTTATTTTTATTTATACTATTTAATTATACATAAACATTGTATTATATTCCCAGAAAAAGAACTCAAGTATAAATGTGTATTGTTTTGCACTTCTCATTACGTATTTATAATATTTACACTGCATCGTTTAATATACCGTTAACTTCTAAAATGCTCTTAAAACGCACTTCTGATACATTAAGTATATGTATGGCTTATATAGCAAAATTGTCCTTAATTATTGCAGCGTTAATCAAAGAGCCACATAAATTTAATTATTATAAATGAATCATTTTAATATGTTATTTGAATTAAAAAATGTCTTAAATTTCAAAATACATGATTAAAATAAGTTAATTTTTGTTTACATATAGAAGTGAGTTAAGAAAATTACAGTTATACGTATATAAATGAGTTAACTATTATTTAATATATTTTGTGATAAACAGAGTAGATTTTGAATAGTATTATATATTAAATCATCATAGAAGTTTTAATGGATATGATTATTTATTTTATGTACGATTTTAAATATTTTTAATATTACCTGTAACATTTAATATTATTTAAAATTTTAGAAAATATAAGAAAATCTTTATTTACAATAAAGGATAAAATAAAAAAATTATACAAAAGGACATCATATCACAATGTATTACAAAAAAATGTTATCAAATATGTTAAAAGTAAGTTTTTTTTAATGTTGTAATTATTATCAATTGTCATACTCGAATTTTTATAAAATATTGAATGGAAAAAATACAATAATAAAATTGTAAACAAATGTTTATAATATTTATTTTTATAAAATGTCTGTAATTTATATTTTAAAAATTATTTGTGTTCAAAATATATATAAAAAAACATTTTTTAAGCTTTAAATTTTTAATACTTTATTATAAATAAACTCCAACCACTATATTGACATTCATAAATATTACAAAATTTTGCAAAAAAATAATGCAAGCTAAAGAACTCTTTAATAAATGAATACTTTAAACATTTTATAATCTTTAATATAAATTTTGCAAGAAAATAAATTAACACTGAGCTTATTACAACTCAAAATGCCTAATTATGGCCTGGCTTATTTTTATTACAACTTTATAACATCTTATATTTAACTTTAATCTAAACCTATTTTCTCCTTGAAAAGTACGACAAATAATTTACAGTACATTTTTTTACAGTATAATGACATAACCTTCAATAAAAGGTTATACATATTATTTTATTTTACATTCTTAATAAGTTATGTTACACTATATATCTCTTCCTTCTATATTTTAGTGATGTAAATATTTTCTAAGTAAATTTTTTAAATTCACATATTTATAAAATAAAAATTAAAGAATATAATTTGTAGGTGTGTGCCATTTCATATACATTTAACATAATTATATATTCAAATCAACAATATGTACATTTTTAATTTTAATCGTTTAAACATACTTTTAAAAACAGCCTTACATTTTATTATTTTTTTAAATTTTTGTAGATTAACATTTGCATATGGCAAATATCTAAAATTTTATTATGTAAAACCATTCGATTTTATTCTTGCAGAATGTATAATATAATATAAATTAAATAGTAAACACTTCATAAATTAAAAATACATACTTGCCAGTATGTTATTGAGTTGTAGAAAAATATGTTTCTTCAATTGTTAATAAAAGAGATTCATACATATATCTTTTTATGCATACATTATTTGAATATAAGTATTGATTTCAATTTAGTTATTTGATTAAAAATACTTGATATACATGATTTTCAATTTCATTTGGCTTACAAATTTGAATAAAGAGTAAAGTTTATAGAATTGTTTTTTTTTTTAATTTTTACAGTCTTGGTCAGTTGGCAGTTAGTAGGTATGTAATAATACTATGTAATTTTTGACTGCATACAGTTGGATCATAAAATGTCGTTATTTATTTCCGTTGCATTTATTGGTAAGGAAGTTTTTAGCTAAACTCTTTGCCGGTCATATACCGGCAAAACAGACACTAATGACAGTGCTCTGTTACATCCACAATCACTGATTTCTTCCAACCAAATAGAAAGTAGCCTATTGCTGCTCCTGCTACTACTCCAGTACACAGCCATGTATTGTAGGTCATGAAGATTAGCATCAAGAAATATGATAAGATTATCTGAACAATATGTAGTAAAGTCTGGAACCCATGCATCCATGACAGCATTGTTGGCCTATCAAGAACAACATTATTTTTATGATCCTCAAATCAGTTATTTTATTCTTATAATTTATAATTGTATAATTGTATAATTTATTTTATAATTATGTTATAGTATTTACATATGTAAATGGTAGATTTGAATCTCATTAAACATTAATAATAATATTAGCAGTAATTTAAAGCTCAGATATAATAATAGGATATATAAATATAAAAATTAAAATTACTTTTTAATCAATATATATTCAATATTTAAATAGAGACAAAATTAATTTTATTTAGATATTAAATAATAAAATACATTTGCTTACGTTATTAGTATTCATTCTTAAAAATAAATCTTCGAACAAATTTTTCGTTATTTAAATAGTGAAATACAAATAGATAAGTACACATTGTTAAAAAAACTATTCTGCTTATATATAAATGTATATAAATATAGGAAAGATGCTAAAAAGAGAAAGAAAACAAAAGATGGATTTATTCAGCCAATACCTTGTAGTTTTACAACTGCATTTTAATGCTCAATATATAATATGCATTGTCCTTTTTATAATATAACATACTCTAAGTTAACGAGCTAAGTAAAAAACATGATATATCTGAGGATTTTGAGATCTTTTACTTTTTATCAAACTATGTAATTTAAAAATATAGGCTAATATTAAATTTTAGATATTTAAAATTGTATGAAGATTTGAATTATAAATTTGTACAGAACTAAAATTATACACATATTTAAAAATTTTTAAATATCTGAATACAAATAACTTTAATTTAGTATTTTAATTTTTTTTGCAACTTTGCATATGAATAGTGTTATTGCTATGATTATTTTTATATAATTATAAATATAATATAGAATGTTTCAGTATACAATAAAAAATAGTATAAAAACCCTTTAGACATTTAGAATCTTTTGTTTCTATACATGGATGATTAATTTATATTACATGAATTCATTTTCAAAATTTAAATTTGTTAAATATCCAAACTATTTTTTTATGATAACCATATTTTTACCCTATATCATTGATAATTATGTATTAAAAAAATTAGTTATAGTATTTTATTTAAATAAAACAAATTTTACAGACTAATGTTTTAGATATTTCTTTTGTTTAAATATACAATTTATATAGTTTCTTTATTAATATGTAATATTTAAGGTACTATGTAATATTTAATTACTATGTAATATTTAATTAATACTAGTTAGTTTTAAAAAGCATATGTAAATGTACAGATTAAATATATTACAATACGCAATAACTTAAAAAATAAATATAATTTATTGAAATTTAATATATTAAGTTGTAACTATCTTGTTCGTTTAAATATTCTCGTAATATACAACAACTAAATTAACTTCTACTTAAAATAAAATGATTATGAATCTTTTTCTCAAATTAATTAATTACTTACGGTTGTTTGTGGATAACCTCGCCAACCATACTAAAAGAGTCAAAATCATATTGCTTAAAATAGGATTCACCTGAATCAGTTAATTTTTGTTTTTAAACTGGCAATTAGAGAATTTTCTTTTAGAACATAATTTCATAGAAGAAAAAGAGAAAATCAACATATAGCTGCCAGTCTTAATATTTTTATTGAGTTAAAAAGTTTGATAAATAAACTTACTGTACTATTCGATTTTCATCATTTACGACAGCCTTCTCTGGTGGCATTGATACGCTTCTATATTGCAAGGCATTGTAGGTTTTCCAAAATAAATATTCTCTATAATATTTAAGACCTTCATATAGTGCAGCCATTATAACAATTCCTATAACCGACCCAATTAAACCTCCTACTGATGAAATGGTCCATGTTTTAAAAAGAATTGTTTCACAGTATCCACCATGAAAAGCCATCTAAAATGATTATAATAAATATAATATAATTATAAAAGTAAGATCGTTTTAGAATTTTTATCCTTTTGTAAATATTATCAATTCATTATAAACTGAGTGGGAATAACTTACAGACATTCCATGAATAGAATGCGATGCACTTGAGCATAACCCAGTTGATCCGAAAATGCCTTGAGCATTATATTGATGGTTTAAGTTATTGTGATCCAAATGGTGGTTCGTATTGACGTGATTTGAATGGTCTATATCATGCACATTCGGTATACTTTGACCTTCCGTTGTATTAATCATATGCGCTATATGATCGTGATGAGACATCTGTTATTAAAAAAAAATCTTATAACAAAATTTTGTTAAGCAATTAATTATTTTTCAAATTATTACTCATGAATTTTACTTATATAAATAATTTCTTATATTTTTATATTTAAAACTTTATATACTCGTATATACTTATGCATTTCACAAATTAACTAAATTATGTCAATTATAATTTAATTAATAATAATAATTTTTATTTGTAATTATTTTGTAGACTGATTGAAAAGTTTATATATGATATTTAAAATATCTTATAATGCTAAACAAGTTCAATAAATATTGATATGCATAGTAATGTAGATAATTTTAGAAAATAATTTTGTGGTTGATGAATAATTATTTTCAATAGAATTAACATATAATTATTTCAATTTCATAAATCATTTTTACTTTCAAGCTTCATCACGAATTAAAATTTTTTATAATTTAATTATTAATCACACAAAAAGTATTATTGTATAAATTAATTAGTATATGTTTGAATTTTAAATAATTTTGCAGAATTTCTTTAAATGACAAGGTTGTGCTATTTTTTGTGTTTTAAAGATGAAAAAATAAAAAATTTTCAAACATAAAGAAATACTTTTAATAGTATTATATAAATAGAACTAACATTGTTAGAAAGAACTTTTATTTGAATAGGCATAACACTTATTAATTGCACCTAAAAATACCCCCACAAAATCAAGTTTTAATTAGGAATAAATGTTTAATGGTATTTTCACGACTGAAATTAATATTAGAGAAATTTAAAACTGAAATATAATACTTTTCAACAGTTATACTCATATATATCGTACAAATACTCAATTTATTAAAAAAACAAATATTGATATATAAAATTTGTTACTATTCATGTTTTTAAATTCGTTAATTATTATATAAAGCAATATTGATAAAACATTCTTCAATAATTTTATGCAATTTAGATTTCTCAGACAAATCTTAATTTAAATATAAATACTTAAATCTTTGATATTGAGTAATTCAAAATTTATAAAAATGGCTATATTTCTTAAATATGATGAATCGTACAGTTTATTTTCAACAAAGTTAATTGGGCGAATTAGCTTGTAAGTTATACATCAATGTAGATATAAAAATTATAATTAAAAATTCTTCGCTTCTTTTATTATGAACATATGTATTTTTATGTTTAAATTTGAAGCAAAAATACAGTTTAGTAAGCAATTCTAATGCCATTTGAAGGAAGAATTAAACAAATATAATATATTACGTTCATGAATTATTCTATCC
The DNA here is from genome assembly GCF_000503995.2 of Ceratosolen solmsi marchali. Taxonomy (NCBI): domain Eukaryota; kingdom Metazoa; phylum Arthropoda; class Insecta; order Hymenoptera; family Agaonidae; genus Ceratosolen; species Ceratosolen solmsi. The sequence continues at coordinate 15,920,326 of NW_011948415.1, forward strand.
AAATTATGTAAAAATAATCTATACTGTATTTGCATATAATCTCCATTTTATATTTCTTCATTAGAAATTTATTATATTGCATTTCATTTATTCAAGTATTTATTTATTTTAAAATGATGCTTCGAATCAGAAAATCTACGTTCTAAGTTGCATATTTTTTAATAAATAATATATCATGTTTCATTAAAAGAGAACGACTGTGTAATGGAAAATTCTGAAAAAAAGTGTAGGCAAGGAAGAGCTGCACACATACCTTTATATATATATAAAAACAATTGAATACAATTTATTTTATCTGTAATTTACTTACATTAAACATTTTTATTTTAAGCAATAGGTTGTTTTTATTTATTAAATGTTATATATACTTAAATTTGTACTAAATTTCGTTTTATATCGTTCGAGAATAAAAATATTTTTTTATAATCTTCAAATATATGTTAATGGTTTTAAAAATAATTTGAAGAAAAATTAAAAAATATTAAAATTTGTTAGAATATAAAATTAAAATATGTGCCAATGCTATATGTAATAACTTTTTTATTTATCATATAGTTCAACTAACAATATAGTTTTAAATATATTAAAATTTATATATTTTTATTCTTAGATATGTCTGTATTTAAAACAAGGATAATTATTAAATTATATTTACCATAGCCATGATTTATCTCTATCTTATATTTGCTTTTATATTATAGGGTTAAAATTATATTTTCTTTTTACAAATTTACAAACGAATTAATTCATCTTTGTTAAAGAAAAGAATGAATGTGAGAAGTTTATTGAATATTCAAGAAATGTTCATTTTATTTTTCTTTAAAAATATTAAACTTATAAGAGAAAGATCTACCATTAAACAGGTCAAACTAAATTCATAAGAATATTATTATAATTAAAATAAAAATAAAAAACGATAAACAAAAATAGAAAAGCGTAATAATACCAAGTATAGAATTATGATAAAGCAAAGTTAGTTATGAATTGAAACACGGTATACCTAGATTTCAATATTAAAGCAAAGATCGATTAATGAACAACCATAAATATTAAAAACATAAAATAATAAAATATTAAAACCATAAAAACAAGAACAAGTAACAAACGTGTAATATAATTTACGAGAATAAGATGAAAGATAAAAGTGAAGATACGTAGATACTTGAAACACAATAAATATTATAAAAACAATAAAAAATAAAAATAATTATTCAACATAAATAAATGAAGTATTGAATACAACAGTAATAAAAACAGTTGAATAGATGCGAATTAAAAATTAAGTTTGAAAAAAAAGATAAACAATAATGAAAACAGTTGAATGAAAGAGAAATAAAAAGAAAGTCTGAAAAAATTGATCTGACTTATTCGGAGACAGATAAACGGAATTGTATTAAAAAAATAGATTATCGGATGATATAAAGACATTTTCCTATGGCTCAATAATAAATAGAAAAAGGTGACTAAACATTGTATTTTAAATTTTTTTAAAATAAACGATCCAAACTCTTGCATATAAAGTAGAAATATGATCAGTACAGATTAATACATTAGTATTACGGAATTACTGAAAATAAAATTGTATGAGATGATATTAAAAAATATAATAAGCACATTAAGAATATTTGTAGGATTGTGTATCTTAAGGAAAGTTATGTTTGTAATTTATGCGCTAAACCACATTTCAAGTAAGTTATTTGTACATTTTGTTGACATAAATTTTTTTTGTTGATATAAAGAGCGTTTGATGTGACGAATACAAAAATATTATGTGATGATTTGCACAGATAAGAGGTTAAAAAATTATGGATTAGAAAAATGAAGACTTTAACTTTAAATTTATAATGAATAGCGATAAAGATGTTTTTAAAACGATATGGTAAAATTAAATTATATGCCACAGCTTATATTAATTAATATATCACTTTCAGATCTTGAAAATAAACCAAAGAAATAATAATTAGGGCAAATAATACTAGAAAAAAATATAATCAATAATGTATATGAGTAACGTAATCAGCAATAAGATATTTCAGAATATACTATATTAATTTAATTTCTGTATATTATTCTTTTTCTACGTCATTAAAAAATAACTTTGTGTTTATAAATTTTATAATAATGCAGACAAATTATAAAAAAATAAAAATTATTATGAGCTCTTTAATTTTCATAATTATAAACAATGATGCTACTTTAAAGAGTAAGAAAATATAACAAAATTAGTTTTTAATGCAAATTCCATGTGAAGAATCAAGTACTTTAATATTAAAATTAGTTATTTACAATTAATAAAATTATTAATAAACGTTATAGGAATGATTAAATACTTTATTAAAAGTAAATAATATTTTTAAGAGAACTATTAAAGATATATTCTGAGAAACAAATAATATTATCCTAAATAAAATGTGTCAACATATAAATAAGGTTCATTCAAGCATTTTTGTAAAATTATCTATAAAAATTTAAACAAGCTATGTTACTGTAATGTTCAAAAAATAAAATATGCATATATATATATATATATATATATATATATATATATATAGGTATTTTACAATAAAGCATATAAGTAAAATTTTGATGACTAAATATAATATTATACATTCAAAACAATATCAAAATGTTATGCTTGAATGATGAAAAAATTATAAAATTTGATAATGGTCAAAATAAAATAATCGATATAAAATAATCAATATATTGATATTTTCAATCGATAAATTTTTTGTAATAATTACCATACATTCTTTTTATCTTTATTTATCTCTTAAACTCTTATTGCATTTTTAAACGCATATTAAATTTGTTTGTATTTTAATGTAAATTTATTGTAATTTGAATTGAATTTTTATCTTCGTTCGGTGTCTAGCATAAGGACACGTTGGTTAGTTATTATCTAATATGACCATAAAAATGCGGAGAACAATCAACGTTAACTTCTAACCGTCTTTATATTTATAATATTGTAAAATGTGATATTTTAAAATTTCTTACTAAACGAAAAAAATTAATTTTCCACGTTTCCAATATGTTTTAAATTAAGAGATTGTATTATATTTTAGATAATTAAAAAAATTTATCAAAATGATTTTTCACAAAAATTAAATAAATCATTCGAATCTATACTGTAATTTAAAGAAATATTTGAAAATATGCTTATTTTAAATATAAAGATAGATCACTTTCACAATTTATAATAATATTATATTTCATATCGTTTGTCAAGATTTTTTACTTTAATTCTTTGAACATATTTTCAATTTTAAATATTTTATTATCATTTTATCATTACTATTAAAAATATTAAATGTTTAATTTTTTGTTGCTTCAATAAATTATAGGACATTATGAAAACAGAAATGAAAAATATGAAATCATTATTTGCATTATTGCATTAAACGATACTTTGGATAATATTTCAGTAATATGATTTAAATAAAGTAATTGAATAAAATATTTTTATAATACTGTTCATTATAATTTATTATTTTTATTTCTTTTAAATAATGATCATATTTTTTTGGATATTTATATTACATTTAAGTACACAAAATTTGATTGTATACATATTGAACTATATATGAAATTTATTTTTATTATCATCGTCATAAAAATATAATAGCTATACAATTTTTTTTCAATTAAATAAACTTTCAGTACAAGTAGAAAACATAATAAAAAATCATAAGAAACCTACTATTGTTGAATTTTTCTAAGAAATATTATTTAAAACCCAAGAGAGCTTTTCCGAACTCAACATTCCATGCTTATGAATTATTGAGAGTTCGTGGAATTTTCTTTACTGAAATTCTTTCTTATAACATTCAAGTGTTATCACCAACCAACATAAGGAATATGACTCTTCAAAATAACAACAAATTTGTTGATAATTTTCCAAGTATTTGCATGAATAAATGATTATTAGGAATGGTGCTATATTGAAATGATTTCTTATGAAATATTTTTTTTATAAGATCCTGTATACATACCCGTATAAATTCTTATGTGCATACGAGGAAAACTATTTTTAATATGCAATAATGAATATTATTATGTATTAATTATGATTGAATGTAACGAAGTATTATGGATGATACTAATTTTATTGCATATTAAGATCAATATTACATTATAACATTATTGGACATGAATGTATTTTTCAAATTAAATAATACTTAAATTTAAATAAATTTAAAAATAAATAATTAAACTTTTTTGTATTTTGTAAATTTATTCGTGTTTATAAAGTTCAGTTGCGTCAAAACTTATTGAAATACCGAATATGAAATAATCTAATATGTTGAATATTAAATATAATATTGCTTAATGTTCTATAAATTATCAACTGACAATCAGATAAAATCTATTAAATAGTGAGTAAAAAATTCTTATAATAAAAAAATAAAATAACAGGAAATTATAATCAAGGCCGTAAGAAAAATACACAAATAAAAACATTAAATAATAGTAGTTTTATTGTAATGTAATATTTAATAAAAGATATTTTGCGTTATATTTTTTTAAATAAAATTTGATTTTTATTTAATATTCAAAACATTATACAAAAATGATAATAATTTATTTAGTAAATATAAAAAATGAGAATCAATTAAAACTTTTTAGACAAGACAAGCCTTTATTATATTTGAATAATATGATGAGCGTGACTACGTATAACATTTTTATATTCTATTAATTATTAATAACCTTACGTGATAATTAATATTTTCATTTTTTAATAAAATTTTCTGTTGTAAATATAATATTAAAAATAATTAAACATAATGTTATTATAATCAAATGTGTAAACAATCAAATAATCGATAACCATCAAATTATCCGTTAATAAACAATAATATATTAATTAAAATTTCTTCTTATAAATTTTTGTTTAACAGTGAATAAATTATAATAATGTTTAATGTTATAAAATTTTATATATCACTAAACTAATTTTGGTAATAATATAATTCCTTAAATTTACCCTTTTCATTATAATTTTATAAAGTTTTTTGTTATTAGACTCGTATTAATGAATACACCATCAAATATTAACAAACTCATTGTATTAAGTTATATAATAAAATTCATGAAATATTCGATAGATACTTCACAAAGTTTTCATTATTATAAAGCTTCCAGAAAATGCATATTATGAGTATATTCTGTAAAAATTTCCAAGTGAGTATTAAGAGGTTGAAAATGTATAGTAGTAGACAATGCACATATATACTATATGCAAAAAATATCGATTCCGAAAAATAATATCTATATCATTATCAAATTGCATACTTTGAAAAATAAAAAAAAAACATTTTTTTTATAAGTATTACGTATTTTTCAAGCATAGCTTATTAGTTAATTATTATATATTGTGTAATCATATTTAAACGCACTTTAGTCGAAAAGTGCAAAGGTTTGTAGCTATAATTTATAAATGTTATTGGCGAAAATTTTTTATTTAAAACAGGCTCAAATAGTATTCAAATAAAAAAAACGATTTAGATATTTATTGAATGTATTTTGTGCTTGATATATCTACAAGAACAGGTAATTTAATATTTAAATGATCATAAAAATTTATGTATCTATAGTCAACTTTCCTCTTCAAATAATCGTAAGTTTTAATTTTACAGTACTAACTCATCTCGCTGATTACGATAATCACAATTATTACGGTGTTAGCATTGTTTATAATAAAGATTGAATTAGCACCCGGGGAAATGTTATACGTTTATATTCATGAGAATATACCGACAGATTCGAAGTTATAAAGCGAGCACAATTTTTACAGCAGTATGGAGGCTGGAATTCGAGTGAAAGTATGCGTGTACGAAGAATGAAGAGAAGGGGAAAGTACAGAGAAACTGCTTAACTTTATTTATTCATTACGTTTTTACTTAAAGGAAGAAAAAACATTAAGAAAAATGTTTTGGGGGCTAGATAGAGAAAATAAAAACAAATAATTGGCAAATAAAAATAATAAGAAGAGGAGGATATATAAATGTTTATGTATCGTCGTGTAATGATAACGTATTAAACTAAAATTTTTAAATCTACAAATTTTCCTGGATACTAGAAAAGAGAACGACTAACCTTTACATAAAAGCCGAGGTGAATTAGAGGTTATGTCACGATAGTCCAATGATATATTATAACCTTATGCGCTGTATCTTTTTTCAAACAGAGTCGACTTACTGTGAATAAAATCCAATTATTTGATATTCGGTGTTGAATGATTCATAAATCTTCGATAAAAGCTGATACTTATGTCAACTGCAAAAGCGTATATATATATATATACACACACACACATGCATAACATAGGCACACAAAATATATATAGATAGATATATATATATATATATATATATATATATTCATACAAACGGATAGACGGTGAACGCGCAACTGATCTAAGTACGAGCTAAATTATTATAGTCTACGCAACTTCGTGACCAGTCGAGCCGCCTATAGGCCACAAACGTCACCTTATGCTGTATTGCATATTGGAAAGTCGCGTGTAGAGTAAAGTGGCGGCAAGCAATGTAATTCCCAGTAATTGTGATAACGGCGTAGGAGCTGACGTATCGTTAGGCTAGGCTAATAATTGCCATACGACGTATGATCCCTAAAATTTCTTTCCATTATTACGAATTCTAATATTCAACAATTCATGGACAGTGAAAGAATTATGATAGATTCATCCCCATAATTCACTGATTCTATCAAGATAAACATTTTCAATAATTAATATTATTCTTGCATTTTCCAGCGCGGGTCTGTACGCCTTAAATAAAATGATTGCGTAGGCGGCGGTATAAATTCATGTGCATTCAATGCATAAATTTGCATATGGGTGGTTATTTTTACATGCATACTTAAAAGAACATAATATATTAATTTTGCAAACGTATTTTTCATGTAATAAAGCTTCAATTATTAATAATAATTAAGTTAAAAATAATATTAGAATAGATAAAAATTATATTTATAATAATAAATTAGAAATGCATTTAACATCATCGATTAATGAACAAAATACATAGAAGGGTGTAAAAGACACAAAAATGGAAAATATATTTACATCGTTTTAGATATTTATATCAGTTTTAGTAGATCCCAGCCCTACTACTTATTATTTGTAGATATCTGCATTTTAAATTATCATAACATTATATGTATGTAATTTTATTAATATTACATTAAATAACTATATATTCTTATAATAACAATAAGAAGAAATTTATAAAAAAAAACTTAAATAGAGAATTAAAGTAAATTAAAAAAAATAATTAATATATGTAAAAATATAATAAATCGTGTTGATTTATCTTTATAAATAAAAAATGATTGACATAGAAACATTAAATAAAAATTTAATAATAATATACTCATTATTTTTATTTTAATGATTCGTATAATTTAGTAAGCTTGTTCCCGATAGTTGGAGCAAATAACATAAGAATACATGTTTGAATAATTATAAATATATAAGGTTATAATTGCTATTTATTTAAGTAAAGCTAATCTGATAAAATCTTTAATAAATTGTAGAAAAAAAATTTAATTCAATATATGAATAATGTATGAGTAATTAATTGTCATTAAGTTGTATTTAAATTATTGATTATTTATTTAATATCAGGAAATTTTTCTTTGGCATATATATTTGTAATCTTATTAGAAATTTGAACATATAATTCTATTTCGACTATTGAGAAAATAAATTACTTAGTAATTGATTACATATATACATAAAAAGTTTAAATAAAAAATATAAAGAAGTTACAATTATTTTCTTAAAAACAAGAATTCTCAAAGCAAATGGAAACATCAAATGTTTTAACGTAAGAATATCAGTTACTATCATAAATGAATTAATTAATATTTAATCAGTTGTATTAAAGACTCAAATGATAAAATCATAACCATTTTAATTCCCGTTTACATTAATATACATATATAAATATATATACATATGTATAAATGCTAAGTATATTTTCATGGTTAAACTTGGCTTTTTCAATAAATATGTTTTACTTCATTTTTTTTTTTTTACGAAATTTGGTCTCATCTATTTTTTTGTATTTTGCAAATAATTTGAAAGTTTTTTCATAGAAAAATGAATGCTTGCACATATCAAAGGTATTAAAATATTAAAATATTAGTTATTAGTTAAAATATCTACATTAATTTCTTACATTTCTCTGATTTAAATAATAATAAATATTAGTATCATGTATTATATTTTTTATTGATATATAGATAGCTAAAATTTTAATCATTAAATAATACTAATAATTTTATAAATATAATCAAGATATAAGAACCTGTTAAACATAAATTCAATTTCCAAAATTCACAAAGAAAAGTGGTACAACATACCAAAATAGAATATTTTTGATTATATAATATACAAATAATAATAGACGTAAATATTTATTTTTTAACTATTTATCAATATTATTTCTGTTTTAAATTAAAATTAAAAATATAACACGCAAGAGCATTTATTTGTATAAAACATATAAGACAATCTTCTCTTCCGGGATATGAATACACCTTTTATAAAAACATTATAAGAAATAATATAGTTATTGATGTCATAAATATCAATAACATTATGTTGTCCTTGATTGAGAAAAATTGGTCAAATGGCTCTCATCAGAATCTTTATAATAAAACATATTAATTATGATCCACTTGGTTCCTAAAAGAAATTAAATAATATATATTTATATTCAATTCTTAAATACTATTATTTATTTCAAAATTAATGCCCATTTTTCAAAAGTAAATTTGTTAAAATCATCAAAATAATACCCGACATTACTCAATAATAATGTTAAAAAATTTTTTTTTCTAATTTATCTAATATATTATTTAAAGGTTATTAGACCTCCTGTATTTAGTTCATATTTTATTTTTATCGTTAATACAGTATTAAATAATAAATTGAATTATTTTATGTAAACTTTCTTTTGTATCAAATCAATTTCATATTCTTGTAATAAAAATTAAAATTCATTAAAATCACAAAGATAGAATTCATCAACAATTGTAAGTGGCACTAAGTCTGTTTTAAGCTATTATATGATTTTAATATATTATACAATTTTTTAAAAATTTTATATCTATTTTTAAATTTCAACTACAATTTTTAGTGATGAATAATTTAAATACAAAAGAATCCTTATATGTTTTGAAAATTAAAAATTACTGCGTGTCAATTAATTATACTGAAGAATTAAAAAAATATTTTCATTAATAATATTATTGTATCACTAAACAATAAAGATTGAAAAATGATTTATTACAATAATTTTAAATCAAACCATTCTAATGGACACAGGATCAGTAGCAGTATCTGATGGACTTGATCTTTGCTGCTGTTGTGAGTAACTAACTTCCATATCTATATCATCTAGTTCTTCTTCTTCTTCTTCGTGAGTATCCGAGTCTTCTTCTTCTCCTTCGCCTTCTTCCTCTTCCTCCTCTTCTTCCTCTTCTTCAGAACATCTAAACTATATAATAAAAATTAAAATTATATAAAAAATAGAAATTTGATTGATTGCACTTTTAAATTAACTTACATCACTAGCTGATTTTCCAATAGGAATAAGATCATAACCTTCAACTCGAATTTGTTCTAACTTTCAGAGAAATAAATTTGTAAATGCATTTTAATTATGAAAAGAAATTACATATTTTAAAAAACAATTTTTTACCCATGTTTGATGTTTAAGTTCCAATGCAGATACTTCACTTTCATCATCAATTGGTTTGTCAGCATTAAACCATAAGGGATCTGTAGCTCTTGGTTGTAAATTTGGCCAAAGAGGCATAAACGACATTTTATTTTAAAACTTTCGACGTAAATTAATAATGATTTTTATCTCTTTTGCTTTGCATGATTAACACAATTCATAATATTTTGTTTACGCCTATTAACCTTTAAAATGAGAAAGTTAAAAAATTTAATGTAATTTTATAGAAATTTTGTAAAATGATTTTATGTACATAAAAAGCTTTCTAGTTTCTTGAAATTTATTATTGAATATATAAGTGTAAATAAGGAAAATAAATATATATAATATATAGTTAGATGCTTACATGCTTACTGATGAAATTAATCGACAATAAAATCGGAGGGCATTTTTGAAAATCTAACCTCATTAGATTTATATGTTCCGAAAGTATTGCTGTATTACAAAGTTTGTATTATAAATTCACTGATTTTATTTAGAATATAAATCATCTTTGCCATGTGTATAATACAATCTATAGAATTAATAGATAGACGTTTTCTTTATTGACGTTTGTAATGGCGCGTAATATAAATAAATTAAATACTGTAGTATTAGTATTATTGTATTATTATAGACAGTAGTATATTATCAAGATTTAGATGTAAAAATAATGTATTTTAATGAACATAAATTTACAGGGTGAAGCGATCCCATACATACTTTTCCAGTTTTTAATTTTTCTCATATTATAATAATAATATAGATTATTTTATTTTCCGCAATTAAACATTTTATACTTAATTTTCATGTGAATTATTTCATATGTATATTTTATATAAATTTTTTATTATGTAAAATTAAAAAACAATAAAAATCAAATTTTTCTTTGGAAATATATTAGGCCTTGTACTGCTGTCAATATTTTGATTTAATACTTATGTTCATTCGGAAACACTAACGAGATGAAATTTCTGTTATCTATATAAATGTAATGATTCGATATATTATAATAAATCAAATAACACACATAGTTTCATATACTTTGTTTAAATTTTTTAACGATATTGAATTTTATGTTATTGATTTTTTTAATAAGTCGTTCAGAACATTACATGGCATAATAATGAAGTCTATTTTTGTGGTGCATTAAATTTAATATTAGTGAAATAATCTAAAAATAAATCATATTTCATTTCACTTTATTAATACTGATTTTATTAATACGTAATAAATTTTACTATATTTATTTTCTCATTTTTTTCTTTTTAGTTCATGTATTTTACTTTCATGGAATCTTGATAATGCAATGCTATACTTGGAATTTCATATTTTATTTAAATGTTTCACGAATAAAAAATATCACCTCATAATTAAAATGGTTACAACTATATATATTTTTTTAATATTATAGAGTGATATATGGTATTATAAAGTAAAAATCAAATGATAATAAAATCCTAGTCATTCGTTATCTCGATAGATGATTAATTACTTCTTGATAATTATACTTAGTTATCAGAAGATTTATTTAATATTTTTTGTTACATAAATTTAGAAAGGAATCATAATTATTTTGTTTTTTCGCCACTTTTGTTTTTATACATATTTTATTATTTATTTCTTTAATTACCGATTTTGTATCCAATATATCTGTTTAATAGCTTCATTGGCTTATTGTTTAGATCCTCGTACAGCGTTTTAAAATCAGACATTTTTATTTATAAAATTGTGCATTTAAATCTTCTAAATTACTTATAGTTTTTAACACATTAATTATTTGTTTACATTGGAATGGCAATATTAGATCTGTTAATAATGTTCTTAATTTAATTAATTAATTTTTATTTCTACTTTTTTAAGTTTATCTTCACTTTAAGATAATTTGGAAATATTTTTATACATCAATTTAAGTGAATATATTTTTATTCTTTATATTATGTATAATTGCATACTTAATCTTAATATTAAAATTTTTTAATATTTACAATAATTTTTTATCTACAGTTATTTAATTAGTATTGTAACCGATATTTTTAATGTATGCTTTAATTGAAACTATACCTGTCGGAGTTAATATTTCTAATATTCCGTAAATAATTTCTTTGATTTGATACCCAAGTTGTCTTATAATTTTATAATAATTTCGAATAAAAACTATTTGAGATTTGTTTTATAATATGGTAACAATAGAATATATCGAGATACTTACAACGTTGTTACAATATGCAAAACTTATAAATGGCTCTCAGGAACGAAACTATCTAGGACAAAGAATCTGTATTCAATATTTAATATTCGCACATAGTTTACTTAATCTATCTTACTTAATGATACAGTGACGGGAAGTAAAGTTGAATTTTTTGTAGTACCAATAATGATCGAAAATTGCTTTTGAAAGTAACACTGATTTTTTTTTTTGATTTTTAATTACTATAAATAACGTATGTACGAACTGATTCGAGGTTGACAATCTTCATGATTCAATAGATGGGAACTCTTTTGACAGCGTTCGTAATTATCGAGGAAATTGGTCCTTTATTTCCGTTTTTGTAACCAGGTATCGCTGTAACCGTTGAGAAAGTGTTTGTATATAGTACCTTTTTAATTTAATTAGCAATTCTGCAGTTGTTGACGTCGGCATCCCGTACTCTTCATCATTACTTTTCGTTCTGTTTGACAAAACTAAGCGAAGGGTTAAGCATGTCTCTTTTCTTCCCTTTTAACTTCATAACTTTATTTAATGAACGTTTTATTTGGAGGATTATAGAATTTTTCCTTACAAAACGTTTTTATCCTTCATAATGTCCTATGTACTCTTCGTCAAATTAGATTTTTTAATAGTCCGCATATTATTTTTTGTATTTTTTCTGTCCCATCTTTAGTATTTTTCACATTTTTGCTAAATTATAAATAATACCATTTTCTAATATAGAAAAATCACTAAATGTTTTATTTTGATATTTTGAAAATACATATACATTTCTCGATTAAAATTAAATTAAAATTATTTGTATATTTAAGTAAAATTATAGTAAAAAGCTTTATTATTTTTGTTTCCATTAATTTTTTTACTTTTTTATTTTTTTGTAAATCTCGGTAATAGTAAGGCAATTTTTTCTAGACAAAATAAAATGGTCAAATTTATTTCTTTAAACATAATGTGTGACCAGTAATATTATCAATGTTTCCATATATATAGCTTGGATTTTACATTAAGCATACTATTCAGAATCAATAAGCTTAGACTATCTGCACGACTACAACATTTCTTTATTAATTGAATTAATATTAATGTACTGCATTAAATGAATGTTCAAAAGAACGATGTGTAATAACATATTGTAATTATATTCTATAATATATAATTTCTACATTTATAGGAATATTATTGAATTTTGTTTTAATATTTAAATTAAACATATATTATATTATATATATTATATATAATATATTCATATATTTTTCTTAAAAAAAAATAATAAAATATGAATGTTAAAAGTATATGCATATAATATAATTTATTTTTTTTAATAAAATTACAATTAAAAATGCTGAAATTGATAGGAATATTAAAAATTTTTTTTTAAAGTATTTCTATCCATAACTAATTGAAATATTTTTAATAAAGCATCAATATAAAATATAATTCAAATTATTAATCAATATCTTATAAATAGTCTAAAATTTTTATACAAATTAATTATTTATCATACTAATACAGTAATAATACCAATTAATAATTTATAAAAATATAATGTAAATTCAATTGTTAGGCGTTTAGTTTTTATAAAGTACATAACAAAAAACAAATATATTAAATAACATTCTAATTTAAGTTTTATTGAGTAGAGTTTTTTTGTAATTATGCATATATAAACAAAAACAAAAGTAAGAATCATGAAAGAAGATTAATACTTATATTTAGAAACTTTTATAATAAAGAAAATTGAATTTCAAATTAAAAAAAAACATTTGAAACGCAACAGAAGATTATATTCAATATTGAATGAAGTTTCCGATTTTCCTAATGATAGTTTCGCAATTATTAATAAAATCGATTAAATCAAGCGCTCGGGGATACACCCAATAACATGATCAAAATGAATTTATAGGATACGTGATTATATGAAAGTCGGAAATAGAAATCCAAAGGTGGTATAATCAATGGTTATGCTAAATCACAGTGGGACAGAATTTTAAAAAAGTTTCTTTAAGCAACAACAGCAGAGACAATTTAAGCAAGATCTTCTTTAATAAATGACTTCAAAAAATCAACCCTGATTTTTTTTACGTAGCCTTCTTATTTAGGTGCAAACGGTGATCTACGTATGCATACTCGATAACCACTGCTCACGGTTGTCGTTTATTTCATTGCGTTTATTTCAGCATCATGGCGTCGTTATTCGCAGTGCGCTTAGTTCGGAGTTTGCAACCATCCGTTTTTAGAGACTTTACGCATAGGCATTCTTAGATAACACGCATCGTGCGTAACATAAATGAGAAGGGTCGTACAAATTTTTATAGAACAATCATAACCTACATCGAGCTGTTATTCAATAAAAATAAAATAATTTTAATATATATTAATAAAACAACTGAAGCTAATAATTGTATAAGCTTTGTTATAACGATAAAAATTTCAATATTTTCAAATCGCAACAATTAAAAATTGTAATAAAAAGTTTTAACCTGATGTCTTGATTAAAATTTTATTTGGATTTAAAATTAATACGATTAAATTAGTTAAAGGAATAAAAATAAATTTAATGACAAACTGCCGTTATATTTTTTTTTATAAAGGATTAAAAGTATTATTGAATGTGAGAGGAACATTTAATTGATCCAAGTACGTAATAAATCTTATGTTTTTAAAATACAGTTGGATATAAACATTATGTCTGTATGTATATATCTATACACGTATTTGAATCGACGGGTCTGTTAAATTTATAACAAATTTTTCTAAAAAGAAAAAATATTTACAATAAAAAGTTAGAACCATGTTTCATTATACTATAACACGACAATTGTATATTTTTACAAATAATAATATAATTATTTTGAATGAAACCAATTATTAAATTTGTATTTATTCCTATAAACATCAGAGTTAAGTCCTCTGATTTTCTTAATAATATAAAATAATAAATTAACATTATAAGAAAATTTTAGAATATAATAAGAGTATAAGTAGTTTCGAATATTATTCCTGTGAATGATATATTATACGAAAATATATTTTTTATTAAAGTGAAACGTGATATATATCTTTTTGCATATAGGATTATAAGTTATTATTTGTAAAAAAATTACCGATACATTTAATATAATAAATAATGTTTCTATGTAAGGTTCGAAATCGAGGAGAATTTAAAATATGGAATATAATGGTGCTTGTAATAGGTAAAAAATTCACAAAGAAGACTTATAAAATTATTAGAAGTTACAAGATAAAACTAAAATATGAAAATCAATAGAAAACAAAAAAGAATAATGTTAATAATATTGTATTGCCCTTAATATTGTTAAATTCTTATTGTTTACAATGTTACTATTTATGAAATTGTTTATCTATATTGAAGAGTAGGTGAAAAAGAAAAAGCAATACGCGACTATCCGTTAAAATATATACTTACGCTAGCAAAACGAATGGTCCACATAATAAAATGCGTGAATATTATGAGGAAAAAGAATATGTCGTATTTTATTTTTCCGCATAAATAAAAAATAATAATATAACTAAAGTAGACAAATAACTGAATAGTACAAAGATTCAATTAAATTGTTAATCAGGTAGTCCAAGAAATAAATATATAATAAGATGGTATTGATTTTTAGTTGCAAAACGAGAAATCATCATTCGGCTTAAGGTGTTCGAATCAAGTTAATGAATTTTAATCATTTTTGTATATAACTTAATTTCTTGCAAATAGGCAAATATATTTTTGAATTCATTAAAGCGTATTTTTAAAGTAAATAAATCGTTACTATTTTAATAAAAGATATTTTTATCAATTTAGTTATATTTAATTTAATTTAATTTGCTCTCTGTATTAGGACAATACATATTGGTATGCACATATTTAATTTTATATTTATATATATATATATATATATATATATATATATGCGCGTGCATTCTATTGTCAAACTATTTATAATTTTGTATTTACTATTTGAAATATTAAAATAATGTATTCCATAAAAATGAAATATTAAAAGTACAAATTATTAAACGTCTGTTATTTTATACATCATATAACATTAGAATAGTGAACTGAAGAATTGAGTGTCTTAGTTTTCTTTTAAAGGTAGTCCAGCTATTATTCTGAATATTCTTCGTTGAATGAAAAAGTTTGAGAAAATCTAGATCTAATATAAATTGGTCTTTTTCTATTTAACGATAAAATTTGTTGCAGTATGATATCTCTAACTTCATCATATTGTAAAACAAATATTATTTATATAAGATAAACAATTGACTATTATTTTAATTTATAATTAAAGTATTATAGAATATATTTTGAAGCATTAAAAGCATAATTTGAAGTCTTTTTTTAAATATAGATTTTGGTATGCATATAGATTTTTAAATCATCAAGTAAAACTACAGAGTAATCAGAATTTGAAAACATTTTCGCTTAAAAGTAAATTTTGTGATTTTATGAAACTAATGAACATAAAATAACGCAAAGACTAATTGACTTTCTAATCTAATTTTAAAATATTTTTCTATATTTTTATTATCATATATATTTTTATTGTCGATAAAAATGAGCATTTACAACAAAGCATTTTAAAACAAAATGTTATAATCGTAAAAAATGTATATAAAAATATTTACCGTAATTTAATTATCGAAAACAAACTTTTACGATATAAAAATGTCTCTGTGATATTAATATTCACACTTGTAGGTTATTTAACAAAACCATATATTTTTAATTTTTATTTTCGTTATTCCATTTATTCGAATTATTAAAGCGATATGACATCAAACAAAAAAACATTAAGAATTATTATAAATTAATGATTGAAAATACAAAGTACAATAATTATATCATTATTAAAGAGCTAATTATTGAGTTAGTACCACTATAATACTCACAACAACAGAAAGCTTTTATTACAGTTTCACAATAGAAAATTACTATTTACGATAGTTTATTGTAAGGACACGAATAAAATACCCAAGGAACATATTATAAATGACAGTTTACTTTTATGTGAAAGAAAAATGTTTAGTAAAACAAGTAGGTTCGCTACTAAGGAAACGTAAAATAAGAGGCTTCGAGCTGGTATTGGGATGTAATACCAACTCACATCATCTGATTTACGTCAACTCAAAACCAATTCCAGATGACAGGTTTTTAAAGTTTTTGATCTCATCGAATATAAATGAGGCTAATATGCGGGTAATAAATGGATTTGTCATTATTTTATGTACTATTCAATTATTATTATAAGTAGATGAGGTACAGCATAGAAACTCAGAATTGGAAAAATTCATTTGCATAAGTATTAATTTTTGTTATAAAAATAATATAAAGACAGATAAGCAAATACATAACAGATGTACTATTTTAAGCTGGATTTCTTTGTCGAAAGCGAGATTTTTATGCTAAGGAAAAATTGATAAGGTTTTGATAGTGTAATAATTTTCATACAATAAGGAATGATTGACAATAGATTTATTATAGGAGAACTACTACACACTCAGAAGATATAAGGTGATAAGTAAAAATGGGTTTTTTGTGAATTATGTAAAAAACTATGGAAGATATTAAAAAGAAGTATATATAGTGATATATTTTATTTTTCTATTATTACTCAACTTAGTTATGGCTAATTTGTTTATTTATATAAATGAAAAAGTGCTCTTGTTCAATGATTTGGCTACAGTAAATACATTAATATACTGAACCACGCGATAACAAAACCTTTATTAATTAAGTAATTTTTTTATATAATTTATTTTATGCTACTGCATTTGCATTAACATATATTAATAAATTTGAATTTATGTTTTCTTTGCTAAAGTATAAGTTTTTAATAGGCTTGTGAAATTAAATTTATAAATAATCTTATATCTAAATATTGAGCATTTAATCCATGAAATCTAACTCGTTATAAGATTCATTATAAATATAATATAATATAATAATAATATAATGTATAAAAAATATACGGTATAATACAGTAAATTTATTTTATGTTGTGGCCTATTTTTGCCACGAACTTATAAGGAAAATATTCAATTATAAGATATATTATTGCTCTAAAATTTTTTTGTATAAAAGTAATAATAATGTATTGATTACTGTATACAAAATATTTGTACTTCTACTTACTTCCGTATAAACGTAGAACATTGTTGATGAGGTGTGTACTTACACAAGTACGATTAACTTTGATATAAGATATTTGTAATCTAATTTTAATTTCACTGTTTGTTAGGTGTTATGTTGCTTTTTTATATGTATTATCACAGAAGGATAATCCAAAAATCGACCATTTTATTGAGCAAGAAAAGAGAATTTACCGAATGCAGCTTATCATTCTACTTATTTTACATCAAAATACGATGAACAAAAAATAAGAGGAAATACTTTCTCCTATATATATTCACAGTATTTTATTCTAATATGATTACATACTTATCCTTTGATGTTGTGTACAATGAAAGGAGAAAATATTGACATTTATTGTATATATACTCGTTCTTACTCGTCCTTACAGCATATGCACACATGATAAAATAATAATAATGATAATGATACAAATGATACGAATTACAATGGAATAGTAGCAATAATAATAGTAATAATAATAATAATAATACAAACAACACCAATAGTAATCGCTGTAATGATGATAACGATGATGATATACGGTGGTCGTATGTACACATTAGCAACCTATCCATATATGCGTATATATGTAATGTTGCAAAGGCCTATTAGTTACATCTATATTGCACATGCAACGAAAAGGTAGATTTCGTTGGCTCCGTGATTAATCACACTATAAATAATAAAGACGCAAATATTATATAATCATTATTCATTATCTATATTGACAAACATTGAATATAGAAAAATATATTGAATATAGAAATAATAAATATAGAAAAATTAAAAAATACTTATCGTTCTATGTTATAATATCATAAAAATATTTTTAAATAACATAAATTTATCATTTAATAATACCAATTCTATTTATCTAAGATCAATATAATTAATAGCTAATTGTTTTCAACAAAATTTTATTTGTATTTTCATTATATAATAAATAAAAATGAAGCGTTCTCTATAATATTTTATATTAAGTATGAATTAGAATATTAATATAAAATAAAATAAATATCAGAAACAATTAATTTAAAAAAGAAAATATTTAAACGTTATGAGTTTTTACAAAATCGATAGCGGATAATTCTAAAGTAAGTATAAATTGTATTATATCTATTGAAATTATTACTATTATTCTTAATTTAAAATACAGTAAAACTAACAGCAATGTCAGAAATTAATTAATGTAAACAAAATATATAATTGACTGGAAAAATTTTTATTTGAAATATTACAATCTTAAAATTTTTTTTATAAATTTATTCCTATTCATAATCGACATAAAATTAAATTTTCATGAAATTTTGTATATCTCGTTAACTTTAAATTATAGTAAGAATTAGTATATAAATTTAATATCAGAAATTTATCGTTTTTTAAGTTTTATAAAAATTTATATGCTTTCTATTAGTTGAAACTCTTTTACTATATGCGTTAAAAGTCTTTTATATAATTTCAGTCTTTCATACTATATTTATGTTACTAATAGTATATAGATGGCATTAATATATTTTTAACGTTTGCGAAGATATATGAATATTATATTTATATAATACTTAAATTTGTTTTAGCAAAATAATTTAACAATTTTATATTCTTATATATTTTATTATAGCTATATAGTACATTACATCAATAATATATAAATACATACAGATATTATTATAATTAATATTTAATTAATGTTAATAATTTATTAATTTATTTTATGATATTTTTAATGAATAAAATAGTTAACTAATTTGGATAATTTTTTCATATATATATTAAATATTTTAATTTATGAAACATTTCGAAATATTTTATGGTAAAACAGTATAATACCATTTAAATTACAAATACTATTTTAACTGAATTTTTAATTTTATATACATATAAATACCTAGATAAAAATAAAAATATTTGTATATGAGATTTGTTATAGCAAACTTGTTAGATTTTTTAAAACTAAAAAAATGTTATGCTTTGTATTACTTGTTGCTCTACACAAATATTTTATATAACCAATGTATCTTAGCAATAAGTATAGTAAATATGTTGGAGATAAATAATAATTCAAATCTTGAAAAAAAAATGTAATTTACATATATAGCTTTTTTGTTATTTGACGTAAAATAGTATAAAGCATACATAATTTAATATACTTTATTTAAATATAATTCCGTATATTTTTTTACTAAATTAATATTACTATTGATGTTTCTTATCGATATTAATTTAATACGTTTAAATTAAATTACTTCATTTTTACAAAAATAAGTACAAAATTGGTGAAAATAATTGCAGGCATCTGATTTATATTGAATAAGAGATCTTTAATCATGAATTAAGTTCCCAGCATATTTTTTATGTGGCAAATTGTTTTATCATTTGCAGTACTATATTTTATTTAATATCTTGAATAATATAGACATTTTTTAATCATCAAACTTAAGTAAACTATTTGACAAAAACCATATATAGAGCTATACTTAATTATTAAAGACTATATTTAAATCTGTTAATAGGTAAATATATTCAATGAATGTATTTCTTATTTGACCGACTTGATACGATTTAAAATTTTGTTTAGCAACATTTTACATATTTTATAATTTAAACTATAATATCAATATAAAAAATAAAAAAAATTATAAAATAAAACTTAAAGATTAAAAAAATTAATTACTTTCACCCAAAACTATTTCTAAAATATTATATTTATAATTAATGTTTTATAAATTTTATTAATTTTATTCTTAATTGTCAGAAAAATAATTTTATGTATTAAAAAATTTAAAAAATTGATTCAGATTAATGCTTTTATAAACCATGTTTTATTAAATATGTCATTTTTAATTTAAAAATAAAATTTATAATTTAGTCAAAAACTAAAACAGTTATAAACTTATAGTAATTTAATTGAATAGTGCAGAGAATTATTGTAAAGAAATTAGAGAATAAGGAATAAAGAAAATAAAGAAAATAAAGAAAAAAGAAAATAAAGAAAACAAATTATTGTAAAGTCAATTAATATCACATAATATGTAGTAGTTCCAAACATTAAGCAATGGTAATGTCTACGATTATTTAGGAAATTTATATAGTCGGTCTAATAATAGGGATGAAAAATTAATAATGTAATTAAAATGTAATTAAAATAATGTAATTACAATATCTTGACGGTATAATGATATATACTTATAATTGACAGATATTATTCTCATCTTTTTGAATTTATTTTCTTTTTCAGAAATCAGGGGGCTCGACTCGCTATACTACGAATAGACGAACTACGTAACGGACATACTTAAGTGCATGTAACACTCATCGAGTAAAGTGCGCGCGTGCGCAAGGGAGAGAGAAAGAGGGAGAGATAGAGAGTGAGGAAGAGAGAGAGAGAGAGAGAGAGAGAGAGAGAGAGAGAGAGAGAGAGAGAGGAGAGAGAGCGCGAGAGAAAGAGACGGAGAGGGAGAGGGAGAGAGAGAGAGAGAGAGAGAGAGAGAGAGATAGAGAGAGAGAGAGAGAGATTATCGCATGTATGCGCATATACATGTGCATGCATTCTCTTTGGGCTGCACAGAGCCGAGCAGAGTAATGCCAGGTTGGTGCCCCCGTCAGGGTGAACGAACGGGTACGCTAAGGCAAAAGCAAACCCGGTGCACCTTTCCACCTCCCCTTTCTTTTCTCTTGTCCTCCGCGAACGTTCTCTTAGCACCAGCTTCCTTCTTGCAATACCACACTCTGAAACCTTCCCGTAAGTACGCTGACGTCACAAAAATCATAAAATTAAAAAAAATAAAGAGTACTATAATAGACATAAGCAAGTTAATGTTTTCGATCATTATCCCAATACTATTACTATTTTTATATTTCTATACATTTTTATAACAGTTTACAAGATTGTTATATCAAATTTTAAAATGCTCACACTAGATGGACTGTGAATTTAGAATTTCACATATTTTTTTCAATAAAAATTAGTAATACTCACGAATAAGCAGATTGATATACTATATCAAATAAATGATTATTTAGTAAATGGTAAAGCGTGTAGTTAAATTTTTTCCAGATATATATTTATTTCTTTTTTTCGCATTATTAATGCACTTATTTTACTTCAATTGTTTCAAAAATAAAAAATAATCTATCATTTATAATAATTAGTTATTTTATTTTCACATTTAATTATCCCATATGCTTAAATCTGTATTTTCATAAATTCTTGTTTACTTTTTCTAAAACAATAGGAGAAAGTTGAACATACTGTTAATTTTATAAAAAAAACATGTACTTGTGCGAAAAATTTTTAAAAGATCTTATTATTCAAATAATATTAAAAATAATATCTTTATAACTTTTTCTTCGTAAATAAATAATTATGGAACAAATTCGGTACTACAAAATATACTTCTAAAAATATAAAATATAAATAATATAAAAAATTCTAAATATACTTAGTTTAGAATAAAGAATTGTTTTCATAATTTAATAATAAATAATAAGAAATAATATAATAACTTATTACAGAAGTGAAAAATGGAAAAGAATATTCAATAAATTCATACATATATTTTCATAAATTATTAAATGTAATTAATCATACAAGTAAATTTTTCATATACATAAAAGGATATGTATATATGTATTCATATTAGCATAATCTCACTATAAAATCATTTTTATGAAATTCATATTGATTTTACTATAAAATTCATAACCTTACTATAAATACATATCCACCCTTATACTTTTCTTTTCTTAAACAAATGTATTTATTTATTAATTAAGACAATTTATTATTTATTTGCAATTAATTTTGTTGAAATTATGCCACAAATAACTTAATGACTAATCATATAGGATCTTACTTAACTTTTAAGTAAAATTCGTCTTTATTGTAATATATATAAACTTTAATTCATTTGACTTGGCCATTAAATATATAAATTTTATTTTTTCATTAATATTATTTAGATAATTATTTTATGTAATTCTGTTTAATCTGTAAGGATCACTTGTATGACTTTTTAAAATATTATTTGTTAATTTTATAATTTTCGAAAATTTGTATACAATTTTAATAATTCTTCCGTAAAAAAATAAAGACCAAATAATTTGTAAGTTTGGATGCAAATTGTATTTTCAAGTAGGTAGTTTGAAAAATTGAATAATTTTTTACAAAATTTAAAGGGGGAACTTTCTTAATTTATGAATTTAATATATAATAACAGCATAGCTTTTAGGTAAAGCAATAGTAAATTTAATAATTATATTTCAAATTTTTGCATTACATTCGGATATATTAATAAAGCAAAATAAAAAAGATTAACTAGAATAATATGGAATGATAAATATCTGTATGATATGATAAAATATTATAAAATTAAACTAATTAATTCATAAATTTGCAATCATTTTCAAGTAATATTAATTGCCTAGTCAATCAAATTTAATATTTTATTAAATATGACACATTAAATAAATTTCATTATCAATCTCAATTTTTTATTATTATTTTACAATTTATTATTATTTAAATATTGCCAATATAAAATTTATAAGATTAAACGTATAAAAATATTGCAATTTATGTTTTTATAGTTTTATAATTTTTTAATAACAAATAAATTTAGGCTACAACGTATTAAAAAAATATTTATATTAAATAATCACATTAAACAAATCTTAGTAGAAATTATACTATTTGAATAGTTTAGTCATAATATATTTAAGGTACAAACAAAATATATCAATTTAAATAAATTACTTTTATATTATTTAAAAACGTCACTATTGATTTGAAAACTGATAAATCGATGTAGTTATTACATATAAAATTTAGTATGCTATATAAATTACTATATTTAAATAGAGGATAAACTATATTTATTAATTAATTAAATTAATTTTAAATAGTATAAAATGTTTTAATTATGATTGATAAAATTTTAACATGAAAATAAAAGTCTAATAGTATTTTACAACTAATGTTCTAATGAAATAAATAAGCTTATTGCGATAATTAAAACATAAAAATATATGCCTTAATCATAAGAGTCTTAAACATCGTTAATAAATTAAATTTCAGTAATAAGTATTTAATTAAAATATTTATTTAAAATAAAATAAAATTATTTAAAATCAAGTAAGCAAAGATAATTAAATTTTCTTAACTGATTGACTACTCCACGAAGATATTTTTGTACTCTTTATCTTAAGTTTTAAATTCAGCATAGTAATTATAGTTATATGCATATAAAATAATTTCATTTATTTACTTATATTATATTAATTAAAAAAAAATCATCTTAACTATATATACATTTTGTTATCATTATTTATTATGTCCTATATAATAGTTCACAAATTATATTCAATCAATTTAACTTATATTTAATTATTCAATGCTTATATTGAAATTAATGTGCTTAACTTTTATGATATATTATGATCATGATATATTCTATCTAGTAAACACGATATTTATAACAATATTAATATTAACATAATTATAATGATATATATGTAATGATAATATATATATATATAATGATAATAATATTATATATATATATATATAATGATAATAATATTAATGATAACAATATTAAAAATATTAACAATATTATAATTATAAATTGTTTAAACATAAAATTTTTTTTCAACTAAAAACATAAGCAAATTCAGTCTCATTTTTTATTTTATTAAATTACTTAGTGAATATATTACTTATACTATTGGAGAACATAAGATAATTACATAAATATACAAATTCAATAAAATTTAAGCTAATTTAAACGTTGACAGTTTTTATAAAAATTATCGCCCTATGAGTTATGAGTTTCTATTAAAAATAATTAGTAATATGATTTTTATTTGTTAAAATTACTTAAGCTTGTCTTTTATCAAAAAATTTGAATACCATTGTCATGTATTTTATATTTTGTGATAATAAGATTCGAATGTTTGTAACCTCGTAGTTGTCCATGGAATTAATTCTTTTAAAATGTACTAAATTTGGCATAAAAATTGTATTATTAAAGTGTCTATTCCTTGGATCTTGAATATCAAATTCATATATGTACTAAAATCACTATTTCATTTATATCTATTTTTTTCAAAGTTCTTACGTATTACACTTATATATTATCAATACTTATACTTGTGTTTATATATTATAAATACATATACGTAAATAAATATGTTTTATTAATATTTGGTAAAACTATGTTAATGATAATGATTTCATGAATAAATTTCATTAATCTGAACTTAATTAATTATAATTTCTTATTTTTATGTAAAATAAGATAGAATAAATATGTATTTTATAAGATTTAAAATTGCGTATTACAATATGTACACCAAAATAAAGAGTTTGGGAAATAATTTATGCATAGTAGAAAAGAATTTAATAAGTGTCACTTATCATGCTTAATTACACTAAAGACAATAATATTAATAGTTACATTCAAAATAAAATTATTGCATAGGAACAAGGAAAGTACGTAGTGAAAATGTAATTCTTTTAATGTACACAAATAATGCTATTATTCGAAGGCTTTGTGTTTTAAAATTATTGTAAAATGTTTATTTTATATCAATATTAAAAATATTGAAAAACTAGTCAAGTAAATAAACTAATTTATCTACAAATTCATAATTATAATTTAAATAATAAATATCCCAATAATATTTTAAATTAGCACTAACTTATTATTATTATTATTATTATGTATTTTGTATATTTTTCTCTGACTTATAATATAAATTGTGTATAATAATTATGTAATCGATTATTTATTTTTAGCGTGGAATAATTTTTAAATAAAATTTTGTTTTATGGTATTATGATAAACGTTATATTATGCAAAAGTACAGTAAGATAGAATTTATCTTAATTACGATCGTATGTATACATCTTTAAAATTGTAACATTTCTCTGTTTGAAGAATAGATAAAGAATATTTATTTTACAGGAATAATATGAATATCGAGTAGCAGATTAGGTAGCAGTAGTATCACCAATAGTCTAAACAACAGCAATTGAGTACTCCGTTCATGGTCTTTATATTATTACAAAATTATAGTAAACGATAATGAAAATTGACTTCCAAATGGATATAAAAACATAATTATCAGAGTTATAAAATTCAAGAATTATATATTAACTGCGATTGCCCTTGAATTACAATAAAGTTAATTAATAGAAAAGTCTGTGAATTTTTATTGAAGAATGCACATATATAATAAGGGCTTTTATCAACATTACGCAACAGTTTGACGTAGATCGCAGTGGTGACTTTTCTGTAATGTGTACATTCCATACACTCATAAATTCCGACAATGTACAATGTATATAAAAATCAGATACACATTCATGCAATAATTTATTACGATGACAGTCACTTAAACATTTTGGTGCTTAAACAATGTTAGTCGGCCACTATCATCGAGTTCTCAATCGAGCGATTGACAATTATAGCACATTTAGCACCGATGATAATAGGCCCGAAAATTCAACAAATTTCACATTTTACCAACCACGTAACTCCAATAAAAAAAGAATCAGATTAAATATAGGTTTCTTAAGATATTGGTGCGTGTGACATTCCTAGAATGTAGAATGAGAGCATTACGTCGGGTCGAAGTCAGACGAAGGGCGCATAAGGAGGTATGGAATAGAAGGGAGATGAAAGCAAGTGAGTAGCGGGAGGAGGCAGGAAGAGCTAAGCGGCGGCGCGCGCGCCTTCATCAAGACTCGCGGACTGTTTGGACGGAGCCTCGAGCCCCGAGCCCCCGAGCCACGAGTCACGAGTCACGAGCCTCGGAGCTTCAGTCGAACGCGCGTTTACAAGCACGCGACACGCGCGATGTTCTTCTTAGCTGCTGCTGCTGCGTGCCCGCCAAAACTACCGTAAAGCGCAACGACCACGTGCTTTAGCTGCGCCCCCCGTCCCATTGACGCTCAACTTGCTCCGGTCGCCTTCGGTGTTTCTTCTTGCAGACTCGATCGATTAGTGTACAATGACAGGCAAATTGTGTTGTTCTTGTTGTTGTTACCGCAACTACTACTTCTGTTATTCTTGTTGTTCTTGTTGCCGTTACCGTTGCTGCTCTCGTAGTCGTTACTACCCTTGTTCCTGTTTCAGCTCTTGTTCCTGCTGCTACTATCACTGATGTCTTACACTGCTTGCCAATTGGTGAGTAAGCCATATACTTTTATCCTTTCTCGATAGACTCGCTCATAATTGGTCCTCGACACTTCTATTACTTGTTATTTCGAAAACAGGGATTTCATTGATGATCTGAATACGAGAAACTAAAAAACATTTCCTCCGACACTGCAATTATTATCTGTAATGTAAAGGCTAATTTGGTTTAATATCGTGATCTTTAAAAAAAAAAAAAAAAAAAAAGTTTGATTTTTCTTTCGTCTATCATTCGATTATATTTAAGTTCATTTTGCTATGCTTTTCCGCAAGAATATTAATGACGTGAATACTAAATCGAGGAATGTACACACACTTTATGTAAATATGTAGTCAATGTAGCAATATAAGTTTAATCTGACTTTTTATGTATTTTATTATTTACATTCAATGAGTATTTTAATCGATACGGCTATAGTAAATATAACTTATCAAAATTGATTCTAAATATTTATAAATATAAAAATCATTTATAAAAATAGTATTTATAAAATATAAATAACAGTTTCATTTGGAGTATAATCAATTTGAGACGTTTCAAGATGATTCTTGAATAAAGCACGGCTGAGTTAATAAGGTAAAAATGTATCACTTAATAAAAATCCAATTTCTTATAAGCTATTGTATCTTTTATAAATGAAGAAATTAATTAGTAAGATAATGTTGCTAGGCAATAAAGCAAATGGTGAAAAAAGGGATAAAATATGATTTTGGATTTTAGACTTTCGATTATTTTATTTATTAGCCTCGTGTTGTTCACGAGGGAAAAGGATAGAAGATAGCTTGGCTTTTATAACAGGTATGGAATAGACGGACGCGGGGCATTATTGAGCATTGTCGGAGCTCGAGTTAAGATAGAGCTCAAGAGAGTGGGAAATGTTGTACTGTTTGTACGCGGCCCTGCGGGGTCTCTGACCGCCCGTCCGCGCCTCTCAACTCGTCGAGTTCAGAGAGAGAGAGAGAGAGAGAGAGAGAGAGAGAGAGAGAGAGAGAGAGAGAGAGAGAGAGAGTGTGTGTGTCTGAGCTTGTCCACAGTCTTATGTCTATAGACCTGTATACAGATGTGCAAGCACGCGCGTACACTCGGCAATTCTCTTTTTATTATTTTATTTTTTTTATTTTTCCCTTCGACGCTAATTCCTATCTTATCAAAGGGCCATTACTAGCTTATACGTTTACTTTTAGAAAAATTATTCCTTTCAAATATAAATATACTTTTTAAATATCGAATTCATCGTACTTCAGTTTTTTACACATTATTCACTTTCAATCTTTTAAAATTAAATTTTTTTTTAAATTATCACATAATAAAATAATAGCAATATTTTCGAAAATTTTGCTAAAAATTCACAATAATTACCCTATTTTTTTCGGAATTATTAGAAGTATTTCGGTACAATTATTAGAAAATGCATTAAAATATATAAACCACGAGAAATAAACAATTGAGAGACATTATAATAAATATAGGTATTGAAAATTAACTCATGAACTTTTACAATTCGAAATTATAATTTTGTAAATATTGCTTGAATTAAAGAGTATAAAAACAAAAATAAAATGTACAGTGAAAACAAAATAGAAAATTCCTCTCCATGGTATATTGTTTATATATCTTTTTCATATTTTGTATACTGCATTTAATAGTGCATACTTGTACGTATAATTGTGTGTACAAAGATAGGTTCAAAGTAGAATATATTGGATAGACTGTTGACATAAATTATATGTGCGAAGACAAGACAAAAACATTTTTTAATCCAATCATGAGTTTTATTTCAATTTTAGATATTAATATACATAATAATACTAATTACTTAACGTATTTGAAATAAAAATAATATAATTAATCCGATAAATGACAGCATTACATAGGTTGGACGTTAATAATTCAATAAAAATTCATCAAAAGATAGTAACGCAGTACAATTAATGTAATTAGTACAATTGTAGAAGAACCTATTCCATGAGAGTTGGTTTGAGATATTGGAATAATATATTACAAGCACTAGCAGATTAGTAACTATAAATGATGAAATTTATATAAAGAATATGTAATGATTCTTATTTTATGTCAAATTTGGATAGAAATAAATTGTCTTTTATAAATGTGTATTGTTGAATACTTTAGCACTGATAGATGTGATGAATTCATCAAAGAATGGAAAAATACGAGTAGATGATGGACGACAAATGTAACATTTATTATAAAATTAAATGTAAATATGTATAAGCAACGCTACTGTTGATGATGAGGACGACGAGGAGGATGTGCATGACGATGACGACAACGACGACGACGACGACGACAACGACGACGACGACGACGACGACGACGACGACGACGACGACGACAATGACGACGTCAACGACAGTGAGAACGATAGCGACTACGATGAAGGCGATGGCGACAATGATGACAGGAATAGAATAGTGCTGTAGCACAATTGTATATCGTTTTAGTCTTGTTGGTCATTTCATCATGAAACTACAAAGTTAATAATATAAAATAGCTGAATGATCAATAGAGGTTGTTTAAAAAAATCTGAGTATGATCCACTAATTTCCGATATAAAATAAATCTTGAAGATTCTAATGAATTTAATTTAATAAAATTGAAATATATAGTCCAGGTTACAATATTGTTTCTAAATTTATTAATTATTATTTAACTGTTAATGAAAAATAGTAATTAATTTAATTATACAATCCATAATTACATTCATTATAATTTTATTTAAAAATAATTTATAACCATTTCTATAACGAAAATAATTTCGTAATCAAAATCGTAAAAAGGTCGTTGAAATTCTATTACACATATTGGTTTATAAGATTAGTTTTACAAATCTATTAAGTAGTATACGTATGATATGGTAAGACATACATATCTAGATAATTGTATATTATGTATAATGTACAATGATTTTTTTTTTAAATTAACGTATAAATATATTGAATCAGAATTAAAATTGTTCTTTAATTGACTATTTAATAATTAAAAGATACTTTTTAAAAACATTTTGCTTAATTATTTATAAAATATAAGAATAAAACATATGCACGCTATACATACATATGATTAAAAAAATTAATATTTTATAAAAATTTAAGTTTATAAAAGGCTTATATATATTTATTAAAAGAAAAATAAGATGTATTAAGAAATTTAAATGTTTGTTGCTTTACGAAGATGTAAAAACAAGAAATTCATAACATCTTAAACTGATATTCGATTAAAAAAAAGACTAAATTATATTGTGATATAATGATTGAAAACGATTGAAAAAGATAAAGATAAAAATAGAGAGAGGGAGAGAGAGAGGGAGAGAGAGAGTAGGGAGCGAGTGAGAGAAAGAATGAATGAGGAAAAAATGGTTACGTAAGAGAATTACTTTGAAAAGCTGCGAATAAGAGGCTAGCGTTTAAAATACACATCGGTTAAGACTAGTTTCTCTCTCTCTGCGGATAGCCGAGCTCTTCGCACTAAGGTTCTGTCGGTGCATTGACCGAGGTTGACCACACGTCATCAAATAAGTGACGTCACATTGCCCGTACCACACTGTTACTTTACGTCATGCCTCGTTGAACCCCTAGGATCCGCCGACATTTGCCTAATACTTTCGCCTCTCATCTGAATGTACTCCTATTTCTTCTTTCATTTCTTCTTCGTTCTTGTTACGTTTAAAACTCTGCCAATATTTTTTTCTCTCTCTATGGAACCAATACGTATGTTATACATGCACACATGCGCGCGCGCACAAAGAGAAAGAGAGAGAGAGAGAGAAAGCGACACACACACACACACACACACACACACACACACACACACATATATATATAATTGATAATTTTATTTCATCCAACTATTTAATGCAATAAACTTAAATTAAATTTTTTTTTATATTCTATTTTAATATATTTACATCTTATTATATTAATTTTATATAATTATAAATTTAATAAATAGTAAGTAAAAATTAATTGAGTAATGCATTTATAAACATTAAACATGCGTATAATACATATTTAAAAAGTACGAAAATTTTCTATTAAGAATTAAATTTGAAATTTTATTATTATAGTTATTAAAATTATAAATAATTTTATAAAATGTCTATATATTATAAAAGAACTTAATAATTAATTTATAATTTACATAAAATGGGGATTTTTGTTGCCAGGATTTTTTTCTACCAACTCTGTTATTACATTTTTAAAAAAGTATTGTATATTTTCATAGAAAAAGGTGTATTTAATTTTAACTAATTTCATATATATGTATTTGTAATTTTAAATAATATATTGTGAAAAGGAGAAGAGATAGCTTTTCTTATAAATTTAAAGGCACTCTACCTCAAGATGGAAGAGATATTTATAAAGTACCATAATATTTTTTAATAAAAATTGTAAAATACATATATTAAAAAGTAAAAAGTATTAAAAAGAAATTGTTTTGGGCAAAACGAATGAGGTAGCATAATGGTGGGGGAGTATAATTTGCCAGCAATATATTTAGATACTATGAGATGCAGCCACGTAAATTCTTGCAATAGACTTATACTTACTTGCTTGCACTCTATTTAAACGATTACATCGCTCGCGAGAAAGTAAGTCCCCGCTGCAACTTTCTCTAGGGAATGAGCGAGCAAGTAAGCGAACAACCACGGGTCACCGGACATCGGCCTTTACCACTCATTCTCTTTCTCCCTGCCCCTGTCCCTGTCCATGCCCCTACCCCAGCCCCAGCCCCGACCTCGACTTCGGACCCTGTCCATATTCATGTCCCAGCCCATCTTGTGCTTTTTACTGATTTCTTCTTACGTAGATTTTACTATGCTAGTACAATATATAGATAAAAAAAGGCAATATGTAATAAAAAAATTAAAAAAAAAAGTTACAAGGCCGAACATCGAAGATAATTCATCACCAAATTAAATTAAACGAGAATATTAAAGACATTTTTTAGAAAAGAAGAAAAGAAAAGAAAGAGATGTTGTCTATTAAGAAGTTTCATGACTCACAACACTGCAAACTGCACATTCGTTATTCATTTCTTCTTTATTGTGTCGATAAAGATAAAGACATTCTATTTGCTTGATGAATTGTTATAAAACCAATGAAAATTATCTCTTAGTATTTCACACCAGATATAATATATTTATATTAAATGTTAAATATTTAATTATTATCAAATTTATTAAAATATTTTTTATAAGATGCTCAGATATTAATATCAATTCGATATATATATATATATATATATATATATATATATATATATATATAATATATTTTAAACAAATTCATTTTAATTGTTATATTTTTATTTAATAAATTAAATATATTTCATGAAAATCACTATAATTTCTCTCGAAATAGTAATTGAAATACTTGAAATACATACACATTCGTATTATTACAATAACAATTTTTAAAATATTGTAGCATAGATATATAAATAATACATACGTACATATAAAGGAAATTTCTTTAACAACTATTTATGCCATCGAATTATCGGTGTTATACTATTATTACTAGGATAACCATTCATTTATCAGGACATGGGTCAATGTACTCAAATTATGCAAAACTTTTGCTAGTTTTAATGGTAAAATATAAAATATTGGCCAATATCCATTGATATTGCTTCAAGTCTCTAAATTCTGTAAAAAATATTTTAATATTTTTCATTTTTTAAAAAATTTTTTTCATATAATTACTAAATTAACTTATTTACATTTAAATATTTACTCATTTTAGTTGCGAATAATGAAATAAAATAATGAAATATAATTTATTTGATGAAATATTTGTATGTTAGAAAAATAATATGATAATTTAGAATATATTTGAATAGATTTTACTACTAAGTAATATATATGCATACAAAACAAATTTATAAATTATAATGCAATATATACAAACTTTTATAATATTTTTATTTAATAAATATATACATATATATATTTTTTATTATTAATATAAATTTTTATTAATTTCTCTAAAAGATTCAATTTTATGGAAAAGTATAGGAATTTCAATCATATTATAATAGTTATAAAAAATAATAACAACCGCTTTGTCTGTTTAAAAAATATTAGTTGCTTCATTGATATTTATATTATAAGTTAATGCTGCAATCACTTTATGTTCATCAAAACATAAAATTTATTATAAATTATACATAAAACAATTTACAACATAAAAAATTAATTTATTAAACATAGTTTCATTAAATGTATCCTATAAACTTTCATGAAATTCAATAAATCCTTATTATAATTATCTTTTATCCCTATCATAATTATATATTATAAAATAATTATCCTTGCTAAATACTATTATCATTATATACAAAAATTATATTTATTTATTTTATACATTTCTCAAGAATTTTAATTTATATTTATGTAATTACAAATGTTTTAAATATGTTTAAGCATTAATATATAACCAATGATTTTATAGCATATTAACATTTTTAATATTTTTGTTTATAATAAAATGAAATTTTTCGAAAGACCTGTTTATATTTTTTAATTCTTCCGTATAAAAAAGTTAACTTTTTATTTATTGTTTTAGATCAATATTATAATTCTAAAATAAAATGTGGATATTGCTCACATATTTTTTTGTTTTTGTATCTTATTCGTAATATGCCAATTTTATAATAATTTAGCTATTTATATTTTATAATATCAATGCTATTATCAAAATAAACATTTACTAATATTAATATGTTTTAATATAATGGAAACTTTTTAATAATTATATTAAACTTATGAATAATTTATAAAAAATTTAATATTTTCAAAATTACATTTAATTTAAAAAAAATTTCTTAATATTTAAATATTACATATTTATCATATTTTTAATAGATGATATAAAATTTTAACATTTCGAAAAAATTTTATTTGAATTTAATTGACCATAGAGAGAATACTTATTATATAATTAAGAGTAAATATGAATGAGTTTTGTAAAAAAAAAAAATATATATATATATATATATATATATATTACAAACCATAATTTAAATAACCTTTTGTTTATTCTATCTATAATTAAATTATGAAATTTTAATAAATTTATATGTACGATATTTTATAAAGTAAGTTTTTATAAAGTATAAATTATTATCTATTTATTATTTCAAGAAGAATTATAATTAAGAAATATATAATGAAAACAAAAATTATGACTTTTAATGCTAAATGATACAGGTCGAATATTTACTAATATAAATGAAAGATTCTTTTCAGATGATTTAGTGAGAAATATATAACTGTCACCTTGGATTTTAAGCTATAACTGCAATATATTTATTGACTGTATGTATTGATAATCAATGAAAGTGAGAGAAGTTAGCGTTCAAGATTAATTCCTATGTATGCAAATTAATAAGTATTTATACAATCGAATACATGTAAGTATGCAGGTGAATGTTGGTGATGCGTATATTTGCATATATGCATCCGAATAAAAGTCTAAACATGACTGTGTTGATACGTATTTATGCGCGCGCGCGCGCGCATTTCACACAGTATGCATGTTTACACGTGTATAAGCGAAAGTGCGAGTGACGCTAAAGTTGAGGTTGAGTAGAGAGTGGAGGTGTCGTTGTTATATATGTCAGGGTTTGCGTCGATGCCATACGGCGCGCGACCTTGACTGCCGAGTCGGACGGCATAGCGTCTCTATATCACTGGGTGAAGGAGAGCCTTCAGGGTCGGAGAGCCAATCACTCGACTGGGACTATGACTGAACTTCCTAAAGCAAGCGTCTTTAATAATTCAAAAATTAAAACTCTAAAGTAAAAAGTTATCCACAGTATAATATTAGATTTTGATAAAGAAGCAGCTTTGAATTCTAGTTCCACTGATGATACTGAGTATAATCAAGTTACTAATATTACTAATCGTAATCTGTAATGAGTGTGTGTGTGCGCGCGCGTGTGAACGCGTGAGTGTGTATGAAACTATATTAACCTTATATAGAATAGAAAATGTCTTCTTTCGACCTTATCTGCAATATGAGATAAACTACAAGATATTACATCAACTATCTTGTCCTTGAAAATATGTAAAAAATTTTTAGTTGTATTCCACATTTAATATTTCGTTGCTTAGGAAGCTAATACATAAACCATCATTGTAATCAAACTCATCAATATCTACAGTTTTTTTTTAACACATTCTTATAGGCAACCAATTACTTTTACTTATTCGCTTTTACATTGTTCAATAAAAAATGTTTTCTTTACAAATATTTACAAATATTTACTTTTTCGGAAAGATGATCCAATATTTGATCCAATAAGATAAAAAAAAAAAATCAGGGTTAGAATTTAAAAAATTTTCCCTTACGCATATTAATTCAATAATAAAATGTTAATGATTGACATTTATAAATTGCACGCATTCTATATTTTATTAGTGCTAGAAAAGTACAGTTTATATAAAGCCTATAGCCGATATTTTATAGGAAAAGTGATTATATAAAGAGAGAAGATTAATAAATTAAAAATAGGATTAATTTATACACGCTGTTGAAATATTAGTAAAATAGTAATGAGAATTTAGTGTTTTAATTTATTGCTCAAAAGATATACGTATGACAATTGGACTAATCGAAAGTTTAAGAAAATACAAACGAGGAGCTTTCGATCAATAAAATGAATCTGCCATAAAAGTCGATTCATTGAATGTGAACGACCAACAACCGTGAACTTTCACTTAGCTCGCTCACATGTACAATACATTTATTTTTCTATCTATAGATAGAAAATAATCGAGATTATGTGTACTCACACACGTATATATATATATATATATATATATATATATATATATATATATATATATATATATATATATATATATATATATTTATTTATTTATTTATTTATTTATTTATTTATGGCTTTTTCTTTATTAAAACTCAGTTGACAATAATGAAAAGGAATTGAATGTCGAGGTAAGCAGTTATTTATTATAGCCGATCCTGGTAAACGCTTAGTTGAATTTGGCCAAGGCAAATTCGCCAATTCCGAGTATAATTGGCAAATATAGTTATTGTTTAGTGGTAGCACAAATAATTTCGAAAGCGAATAAAAACGAAGCAATAACTGGAGTTGTATACTCTGATATTACGCAATAATGCGATCGAACAGCCGATCTTGAAAAGTGAGAGAGTATAAAGTGGGAGAAAATGAGAAGAGAGAGAGAGAGAGAGAGAGAGAGAGAAAAGAAAAAGAGAGATAAGATAGAGAGGGAGAGAGAAAAGAAAAAGAGAGATAAGAGAGAGAGAGAATATAAAGGGGCGACGGAGGAAACATTATGGAAGCTCGTTGAAGGTGAGTGAGGCGAAGAAAAGCTCTAAAAGTATTCTAAAATACTAGCTCGAGAGTGCAATGTTAAAAGTAAAAGGTAAAATGGGTAAAATGTGAAAAGGTTCTGGAGGCGTTCGCGCGTCCGAACGAGTAAGAGTTTAAGCGCTCGTGGGGCTTCTCGATTCTCGAGCCTACGACGCATAGCATCGTTGGCCATGGCTATGGCCTTAGATCCCCCTCCCGCGCGAGTTCGCACGAGCAGAGCGAGAGACCGATTCCACTGCAGCTAGAGAGGGAGAGTGTCTCTGAGCCTAGGATAGCGCTAGGCTAGGCAAAGTCAGCCGCCGCTCATGCACCTTCAGTCTGGGTATCGCGCTGCCCGGAGGACGTTCACCGCTTCCTTAACACCGGCACGCGCCGATGCTCATCTTTCTTTCGCTCTTTTTATCCCTCGCACTCTTGGCCAGTACTTCCGTCTAGTAGAGCACAAGCATGCAGCGGTGTGCGCCGAGCAATTCGAATAGCATAAGCATCGCGAGCAGCAATGCTGGACAAATGTAAATGAAAGAGTGACGCAAGCCACTATTGCCATCGCCACCGCCACCGCCACCGCCACCGCCACCGCCACCGCCACCGCCGCTGCTGCTGTCGTTGCTACTGCTGCTGCTTCTACTGCTTCGGTGCCGTGTTGCAACCTCGAACGCGCTTGCACGTGTCTACGAGTCGCGCAAGTGTGGAGAGACCGAATGCGCAAAAACAATCGCCATTGGTGTTTCTCTTTGTTTCGGCAATTGTTTAGTCGCCTGCCCGGCTCTTCTCCGCCTTCTTTCAGACAACAAGAGCCACTTGTTTGACAAATTAGTGCGCGAGTGCATGCGTTCCTCCTTCGTTCTCCACTCCTCCTCGTTTCACGCTCTTTACTCTCCCTCCCCTCCCCTCTCTTTTTGCTGGCATGCTTTCTTCCCCATTTGCATTACCGCAGTTCGGTGAGGCGAGAGCCGAGACGGAGACTTTATTCGCTTGCATCTTAATTAATCCTTGACTCCTTCCTTGTGCTTTTTTTTCTAATCATCGTAGTTCGTATTTCTAGCAGTCGGCGACGAATCTTATTACGAAGGCCCCAGATCGAAAGTGATAAGCAGGCTTTACAAATTTTGAGGTGAGACCAACAATTTAACTTATTATACTACCTTACACTCACTTATCATTTCACTAATAAATTAAGTGGATTTCCACTTAAATAAGTGATCGATAAAATCGCCTTGGCTATCCTGCCAGATCGATGCGCTACTTATTCCATAATTAAATTAATATTTTGAGCTTTATATATAATGTGCGTATATACCTAATTATATTAATGCATACGTATTGTTGTATACTGAATGAAAACTTGCCTTTATAAAAATAGATAATTGGCGAGATTATGAGGAACAGCATTTTAAATAGTAGAAACTAAACTTTTAACTTGTGCACTTAGTACGTCCAATTTTCAATCAGTATCTGCGTGAATTGTTAAATTTAATGAAGATGTAAATTATATTAAGTGTAACCATATAGTCGCTCAATTTATTTTAAAGAAAGAGAATCCAAGAATATTTGGGTATCTTGCAATCGCTACTTCACACGACCTTGTCCTTGAGAGCTACGAGCCGTAAGTTACGGCGTCAAGAGTTTGCCGATGAGTACTGCTCTACACTTGGTTTTATTCGGTGTCAATTTTTTTTTTTTCTCTTTATCATCATCATTCTAAACATCATCTACATATATTTATTATAATATAAATTAATATTAACCGAGAGAATAACTTAATATACATTACTTCGCTTACCTGAAGTGCAGGAAATGTGCAGAAGAGGTGGCAAAAGCAGCACGTGTATTTTTGGCCCCTAGGTTAGCCTTCGCACCTCACAATCATTCTCATCAACACTATCATTATATGCCATAGATCTATCATTTTTCTTTGTCACATCACTCAATTTGATTTATTATTTTTGTGCTTTTGCCTAAATTCTTTTAATAATATCGGGTTTAATCTTTTTATTCGGTTCTGATTTAATATTTATACACGTACATGCTCACATATCAATATTATTTATTCAATTTTTGTCAACTCTTATTGTTGGTATTTATAA
Organism: Ceratosolen solmsi marchali; assembly: GCF_000503995.2. Taxonomy (NCBI): domain Eukaryota; kingdom Metazoa; phylum Arthropoda; class Insecta; order Hymenoptera; family Agaonidae; genus Ceratosolen; species Ceratosolen solmsi. Next base: position 15,959,104 of record NW_011948415.1, read on the forward strand.
TGTTGTCTAGCTTTTCAGTAGTTTAAACATCGAGAGCCAAAGCGATTCATTATTACTTAATATTACACTTTACTTGATTAAATCCTAATGCATATTTTATTAAAATTCTATCAATTGTTTTTCTATTTATGAGTTTTCTTGCTAATTTTTCGTATTAATCATGCTTTTTCTGCTTTTAAAAAAAAATAATTTTAATATATAGATAAGATAAAATAGAATTAAATCATAAGTCATATATTAGATCACTCTCCCCTTCTTTCTTTATGTCTGTCTGTCTGTCTCTCTCTCTCTCTCTCTCTCTCTCTCTCTCTCTATATATATATATATATATATATATTTATTTATTTATATATACAGGCATATTCTACATTTTTTCAATTAATGACAGATCCTTGAGCTACGTGTGTACTTCGTAAAAGCAAATGACCTTACTAAAAATGTCTTCTCGCGCATCACGTACTAAAACCTAGTGAATTTTGCCAACAAATATTTATATGGTCTGTTTCGTTTGAGAAAATTGTTTTAAGCACACAAACCGAAAAATTTATAAAAAAAATACGTTATAAATATCTTGCACATTATTTATAATTCTTACAAAACTATATAATAAAATTAAATTAATTACTTTTAATAAAAAATCTTTATTTGAATTAGTGAATTTTTTAAATTCGTTGTGTATGTAGATATAATTTATTTTACAGTTATTAATTTATTTAATTATAATCTTTTTTTAGCTATAATTTGATTGATTGATTTTATAATCTTACGTATTTAATAAATAAAATTAACTACTTATATTAAAAATATTTATAAATCTTTTTCGATATATTAAAGTTTTAAATAGTTTATAATTTAAGTAAATTTCTAATAAACATTGATAATATAGGCAATGTAAAAAAATTTTCATTTAAATTGAATAACGATTATACGCTAATATATATAATTTTCATAATCATTCATTTTATTATTTTGCATAAATGATATTTCCGATGCAACATGTAGTCATAAATTTTACATAAAAATGTATTTGTATAAAATTTTAAATAATTGATAAATAACTAAATAGTAAAAGTTAGGGTTTGGAATGCAATATATGATAATATGTTTTACTTTCGTACAGGTAGCTTATACATAACTTTTGTAAAGGCATTTATACATAAAATCTCTCGTGTATATATATTGTAGTTAACAATATTTTAAAGTTAGAATAAATATCTTTGAAGACCAGTACAATAATGATAAAAAATATTGATTTCTTGACTTTTATGATATTTGATTGTAATTTCTGAACCAGCATATCAGAATCAGTGAAGATAGTTGACCTTGGTTATATTAATATGGAGTTAATTCATATTCGTGATTTCACTTCTATTACCGAAAGGGCTTTTAAATATTTTTTCAATATTTTCAAAAATTAATTCTGCAGAAAGGGCTACAGAAAAATAATTATTGATACAAGGAGAAGGAGATGTTACCGTGGAAAAAGCCGGTCATGGACTTGGTTGCTTTTGATCAAGGATTAACTATACTTATACATACACGTATTTTTAGGAAGAACAGCTTTTTAATAACGGCTCTTTTATATTTTCTGTCCTTATTTTAATAGAACCGATCATTAATGTTTTACTTTTAATTCATTATTTTATATTATTATTATAATTGTATTTAAAATTTAAGAATTTAAAAATAATTATTGAAATAACAATAATAAAACCATATGTTTATATATATATATATTATTATTTATTTAATATATATAAATAATAAAATGCATATAATAAAAATAAGTATAATATTAAGATATGATATTTCATTATATACAAAAATATAAATGTATTTATTCGTATTTATTGTTTGTAATCTGAAAAATTTTATATATTGGAATTTATTGTGATTATCAAATCTTCCCTGACATTGAAATTATGTACAATTCGCTGTATTTGGTTCTATGTATGATTAAACGAGCATAGAGACCTTAACTTTGGTACATGACGACAATATTGTATATAAAACAAGAAGACAAGGTTGAAAACGACTTTACGCAATCGCTCGGTCAACTTATATTACTAAATAAATTTGTCGCTCTCATTGAGCGACTCAACGCGACTCAAATGCAGACTATGCCGTACTCAGCAACCGTATGTAGTACCGAAAATACCCCTAGCTACGCAATTATTATTATCCTTGAGATTAAAAAAGAAGACGAAATGAAAAAATGTATGAAAATAAAAATATAATATATAGAAATTATATTTAGTATAGAAAAGGTTAAATGAAAGCAGAAAAAAATGAATTATCGCTTTTAAATGGTAAGGCAAGAAGCCTTGAAATTTTGAGAAATATAAAATAAAATCGAAAATGCGATGTCTTGCATCACATTAATGCAGCGGCACATAAGTACGTTTGCACATCGGTACATCATTTTTCAATAACAGGAAGAAGTTACCTCATTTATGCCTGTAAACGAAATATCACAATCGCTTATAAAGTTCGTTGTTACATCTTACTTTGGTAAAACGAAGACGAATTTATATATACAGACAAACGTTTGCACACACAAATACGTACGCACGCACATGGACATATTTTGATTTAATATTAAGAAAGTCGTTGTATTTATGCTGTGAAATAAAAATGTACAAATCTAAAAATTGTCTAGAACAAAGAATCAAGTAATAGATCACGTGGCAATTGCGCGTGGGTCGAGGACAAGCCAGTCGCGGTCTATCGTTTCTTATCTTGGTACAGAAGTTAATGTGAAGCATTCTATTCTTCGATTTTCTCGTCTACGATATAAAAGCATATAAGTATCTAGTTCTACAATAATATTTATTTTACTTTAGAATTAATTAAAATAAACAGTTATTCTTATTTATAGCACATTACATTTATTATTATTAAAAAAAAAAAATTTAATATGTCTTAATATGTTTATATATTGAGAAATAGTTTAATAAATAAAGAAATATATTATAAAAAGTAATACTATTTTTAGATTAAATAAGATTTGGCTTATTATTTTAATGAAACTAAATATTATTCAAATATATAATAAAGAATTTAAAAAATTACAAATAACTAGAATGATATTAAATATTTTAGAAATAACAATAACATATTTATAATAATTTAGTCTCCGATATTTGACAATCTTAACATTTAATGTAGAATCAGTATTATTAGATATAGTGCATTATTTTTAACTTTCAAAGATTGGTTAACGTTCAAAATATATAATTTTAACAATAAATAATTTGTAATTAAATATATGATTGCATAAAGAAAATCTTAGCCTGATTATAAATCAAACAATTATACGCGATTATCTTCTTTAATTGATAAACATAATGTAAGGTAAATCATTTTACAAATATCACAAAATATTTATTAATTTTGTTTAAATTAAATTGAAACATACAACAATGCATAACAAATATATATTTATTATACTTTCTATATTTTTGCTTGGAATTCAGTACGTAAACTGACGTCAGTTAATTCTATGAGTGTATACAAATTTTCCATATTTCAAAAGGTTGTTTGTGATAAAGTATTACTTATTTCAATAGAAAATTTGGAATGAATATTAATAGCGTATGTACATTGAAAGTGAAACTTTCTCATTTAATGAAAATTTACAAAATATTACTCCAATGTATAAAAAGCAATATAAAATTAAAGAATTTAAAATATTTAATAATAATAAAGGTTAGATAAAATTTATTGAAAAAATTTTAATTATAATTCACTTATTTTGTTTGAAAAGATTTTATACAGATATCTAATATGTAATAACAGTAATAAATAAAATAATAATTAAAAATTTATTTAAATAAACAATTTAAAGCCTTTCATTGTAAATTTCATAAATTTTGTACAATACAATTATTTGAATAAAAAAAAAGAAAAATACTTTAATAGCATCATTAATATAAAGATATATAAAACGAAAAAAATTTAAAGAAAAATATTATTCGAATGAAATACTTTTTTTACCAATATTCTTAGGTGTCTGACCGATTTCAATCATTTTCTACTTCCAAACTCAAAATAGATCCTTTAAGATTTTTTATATGAACGTTCTTGAATTGTCAATATAATTAATATTTCTTAGATTCTTTTCAATTCTAGTCGCTATAAACACGACGGTGCAAGTGACGTTTAACTTGTCATACTAGTCTAACGTCACTTGACGCGCAATAGCGGAAGGCTACGTTTAGAAGGCCGTGGAAGGCCGCTCACAGTTTTTCGCTGTTTGCTGTTAGTTGTTTAACACTAACCGATTCTATACGCAAAATTAATCATCATTAAAAAATTTACAAATTTTTTCTATTGTAATTAATTTTTATATGAACGTTCGAAAATTTGTCTTAATATCAAATAAATTTAATATACCTTTCGAAGATAGATCATTAAAAAAATAATTATTGTAACACAATTATTCATTTTAATACATTATATTTTATTTCAATTAAACTCTTATCCATTAAAATATAAAAAAATATATTATAAATAATAGTTATTAACAAAATTAATTTACAAAGCATTATTACAATTCATTAAATTTATTGAATATTTTCAATAATTTATCAATATACATATTAATTATACTTGGTTTTCAAAATGTAAGTTTTTTAAAATATAAATTACGTATAAATACCAAAAAAGTTAAGTACTCACACCCTTAATAGGATTCATTAAAATTCTTTTGCATTTATTTATGCTAAAACTACCATCTTTGTAATGAGAGAAATAGTTATTAATGTACATATCATGCATTTTTCTTAATCATTTTAATGTTTGCTTGCATATATAGTATATTATTTTTATTGATAATACTAATTTGCATTATATATTTAATATTTTATAAAAAAGTTTTGTCAACTTTTATATCTTATCATAAATCTTTTATTGTAAGTTTATTAAATAAATCATTAAAAGCATGAAGGTATTGTAAAATATGATTTATTTTTTTAAATTTAATATGTGTACTCAAAATTAAATTAAATTAAAATTTTGCTTATCAACTATAACCGATACAGATATCAGTGGTCCTATATTAATATTGGCATTACATTCATTATAAAACTACGAAAAAAATTAACACAAATTGATATAATCAATACATAATAATAAAAAAAATAAAGAATTTGTAATATTTCAGTTTGTTAGACTATATGATACATTAATTCATTACATGAGGCAGAACCAGAGATAGAGAGAGAGAGAGAGAGAGAGAGAGAGAGAGAGAGAGAGAGAGGGAGGGAGAGTGTGTGAGAGAAAGAGTGAGAGAGATCAGAATTTTTACCTTGCTCGTAGCACAAATCAAGGCCCTTGTTAGCTGCGAAGGTCCCATGAGTCAAGCTTATTATCGTCGGTATTTTATAGAAGCGCATGAGTTTGCTGTGAGTGAGGTAAGCAAACATAAGGAGTGAAATAACTAAAGCGTGAGAGATGAATGAAGAGTGGGATAGAAGTAGGAAAGAAGATTGCAGATTTTTATTTGTCGTATTTCTGCTTCTTTTTTTCTTTATCTCACTTCTACTTCAACTTGTGCACGGTCTTTGCAGTCGCTTGTCGTTATGATGAGCATCTCAATTTGCCATTCTACATATACATACAAGTAGTTGCGTACACTTCTGCCTAGACTAGCTTTGTGAAATTAGTATGTACGTCTAGTGTCAGCACACGTGCGTCTAATGCTTAATGAGAATCGCTTGTTTTTAACAAGCTTGTCTTTTTGTCCGAGTATCTGTTTTCAAGTATTTAAACACGTATGGGTGAAAAATGAGGGCCATATAAAAATTTCTTTAGCTTAAAGAGAAAGCATAAAAATTGCATCTTAAAATCTATTTATGATATTGATGGACAATATTTACAAAGCTGTACTAATATATTCGTTTCTTGGGTAGTATTGCTATATTTTATAATTTTAAAAAATTACGAAATATAATATTGAAAATTAAATTGAAATATTAAGATTGCTATTCATAATCAAATTATATTGAAAAAGTATAAAATATAAAATTGTAAAGATATTGCAACACTGTATTTTAATATACAATGATTTGCTTCAATCACGATGTAAACAAATATCTAATAACAAAAAAAAAATTAATAACAAATTATACTTATAGAAATACTTAGAAAACGATCATACCTACAATTATATACATTTTTATAGTTATCTTAACAATAAAAAGAATTGTATGAGAATCGAATAGGAAGTGCCTATCACAAGATAAAATACAGTTCTTGTAACAAACTTTAACTTCGGTAACTTAACTTGTCAGGGACATTTAAAAGTTTATTTTCAACACTTTTAACTCAAAATATATTCAATTATTACTCATTTTGTTCAAATTAGCCAATACCAGAAATAAAACAAGATCGATTCAATATAATATCAATAATTTTAAATAAAATAATTTACATATTATTTAAAATTTTTTATTTATAATGCAAAAAATATATTTAATTTATTAATAAATTTTATTTTTCATTTTAGACATTTTTTTTCTGAAATGACTTTCTATATCATATTATCTCTTTTTCGAAAGTTTCTGCATTAAAACTCAAATTTGATTTAAATATCAATAGTTTATGAGTGTTTACTTACTTCTTTGTTTTTTTTTTTTTCATATTTATATATTAATGATGACGGGATCGTCGCTCTACTAATAGCTCTTGTTGATCAATCTACGCGGAAAATTATTTTTAGATCGATTTGCTCGTAACGTCCTTGTCATGGAAATACTACTCGCACGTGCCACGAAATTTTCTTAGTCTGTAGTAATTTACCGACAAGACCCACACTTTCTTGTAAAACATTATTTTCTTATATTTTATTGTTTGAAGAAAGCTGTAAAATTAGCAAAATATCTAATAGTAGTTATTATATATATTTAATCGTAATAATTCGTCAAATATTTTTTTACTTAAAAAGATTTTTTAAAAAAAATTATGCACATTAATTTCATTAAAATATATATTCTATTATAGATATAATATAATACATTTAGTAAAGATAAAATATTTATACAAAATGAAAATTAATATAAAGATGAAAGTTGTTTCAAATTATCGCTCGTTTTAAATAAAAATGCATTATCTTACAATGATCAATTATTTATAATGATCAAGCAGTAAACTCTATATACATATATTCATATATCCTATTATATTCCACAGATTGAAGAAAAGTTTAAATATTTTTAAAGACATTTTTAAATATATATAAATCTTTTTATATGTTTTCAATCGTAATTCTGACAACCATTATTATTAAAATATAAATATATATATATCATTATATTACATTATGCTACTTATACTAACATATCCATGTTAATAAAAGATAACTCAATTACATGTTAACGTTGAATTAAATCGTAAAAATTAAAAAATTATAAAATAATAAATTCAAAATTGATAAATGCAGTGTAATTAAATAAATACAAGTTTTTGTAATACATGAGAGTAATACATAATAATTAAGTAGAATAATATAATTTTAGCAATAAAATAGAATATGATACAATGCACTAATGCAAAAATAATGATAAGAAAAATTTAGTGAAGATGGTTAGTAACAAAAATTTTTATTTTTATGCTATTATCAAAGTATTAATTTGATATATAAACAATTAGTAAATAAAGGAATGAAAATTATGTTCAACTAATCATATGATTTATTGTTCTTATTCGTTTTATAACACTTTACACTCTTTATAAATACAAATGAAAAATAACAATAAAATAGTTGTAAAAATAATTTTTAATTGTTATATGTAAAATTTAATATCAAACTAAAAATATCATCAATAAAATATAATAATTTATATGTACTTGTGATATAATGTATAATATATAAATATTTCATTTTTATTATAGATATGTCGTATAATAAAAAAAAATCATCTTTATTCTTTAATTTATTTAGATAATCGATAATAAAAATAAATGTAAGAATACATGAGTGAATTCGTATTATTCCACAATAAATTTATTAATAACTGTATTTTTCATTTGAATAACAAAAGTAATTATAAAAAGCATAATAACAATAATTATTATGATAATCAATAGCACAATGTTTTTATAAGCGATTGTCGTGAAATAAAAATATAAGTATGTAATGGTATCGCGTTTTATTAAATTGAAATGAAAAAGAAGATGAATAGATATATAAATAATTAAGTAATAACGCAAACTAGAGAATTATTTAGCAAATTACGATTGGAAAGTTAGCAAGTATGAAGTATAAGGTTATGGTTACATGAGTGCATTAACCCGTGTATCTGTTTAGAGAGGTTTGCTGGATACACACAAAGCAAGAGAGATAAAGAGTGAGCTTTCTCCACGTCTATAGCGAAAGTGAGAGGGCCCACAGAGTGACTGCAACTGGCCCCTTCTTTCTAAACAGTCTAGCTGCTTTCACTTAACGATCCGATTAAATGTATTTTTATACTAGGAAATAAGGATAAAATTTAGAAAAAAGTGCAATGACTTTGCATCTTAAAAAGCCGATTTTTCATAAGTACAGATATATTTTTCTTTTTAAATGTCATTTAAATTGTATACACTATTAAAATTATACAAAATTTAAATATTTCAGTTCATTATTTTAATATATTACAAAAACTAAATAAAAATACTTTACATTTTATATACCAAAAGCATTGATTACGTTCTTGTTCTATAAAATAAATTTTGATAGAATTACAATGATTAATAGGTAATTACTATTGTTACTATTGTAACATATAGATAGTATTACTATTGTAACAAATAGATAGTACTTAAATATTGATAAATATTTAAATAATTCATTGTTACTATTATTGAAGTCAACGACTTAAATAAAAAATCAATATACACTATTTTATAGAATACTTTAATATAATCATAAATACATTTTTTTAAATCTATATAAATTATTTGTATTATTTTTCTTTGCTAATAGAAGTAATTGAATTAATTACCAGATCTCTTGATGATTAAATCTATATAATTATCCGTTGATACTTATAATCCACACTTAAATACTGTGAAATATTTAATTAAATGTTTCATCTAATTCAATAATTGATCTATTAATTTACTCTTCATAATTGTCATAAATATAATACTAAAAATTTTATGATATTTTTTAAATCTATTATTACGCATTACAAAATATAAAATAGAAATAGCGATTTCAATAAAATATAAAAGATTTACAGTAATATTATATATATCGTACTTATATAGTTTTTAATAACAGCCATAATTATTTTAGTCAATTTTGACAATTAGAGCAACTTGCTCACCCCTTAATAATAATTGTGGAACATGTCTTTCCAAAGTCTCCAATTTTCCATTCGATTCTTTCACAATTGTCTTCGTAGTATGGTCTATAGTATACTTCATTTCACTTACTGGAATTCCTATAACAAATATTAAAACAACGTGATTTTTGCAATTAGTAATAATCATAGTAACATTTTTCAATTTTATATACTTAAAATAATTTTATATATCATTTAATTTTATAAACTTATAATTATATATCTCAAATTAATTATTACAATCAAATGGCTTACAAGGTGCCACTAATGTATCTATAATAAACTTATAGACTTTTAAAAAACATTCTGTTCTTTATTTTACTTAATTTTTCTTATTTATTTGAATAAATCGACAAAAAATTACTAAGTACTGATTTATCTAGCTATTAAATATTACCAAAACAGAATTAAAAATCATTAATCTTTTTCGATAAATATCTTTTTGGAAAATATGAAATATTGTTTTTTATACAACATTAAATAAATATAACTATTGTTCTTAAATCTTTGCTTTTCAATAAACTATAAGACTAAGTATTGAATTTTCATAAATATAATTCAACCTTACCCTTTAAATTATATTATAATACAATTCTATTATAAAAAGTAAAATATCTTAATTTATTTTATAATTTTATTTTCTCTTTAATATCTTTTGCTTGCTAAATGAAATATGAATGTTTATAAAATATACTATTATTTATTCAATTACAATATATAGCATTGTTTTATATTAAATAAAATTAAAAAATATTAAAATTTTCAAATAGTAATATAAGTTAAAATATTTACAAAAATAAACAAAGTGCATTAATCTATATATTTACACTTTATTTATTATAATTAATAATAATAATAATATTTATAAAGAATAATTGTAAAAAAAACTAGAGAAATGTTTTATTCTTTATATCACTAATTATATCTTAATTATAATTATCGCTTTCATTTAAAATGTTACATAATTTAAAATCAAATTTTGAGTTTTAATAATTCTTGAATAATTTAAAATAAATCTTGAGGATTCAAGCATCATAAATAAAATAATGCGTTAATAAATTAACTAATACAAACTAAAATTACTTAAATTCACATTAAGTTTAAATACAAGAGAACATAGTACTATACAAGTAAAAGCATATTACTGAAATAGCAATAATGTTTATACGGTAATTGCTTTATTGTATTTATTTCTTCAAATATTTAAGTAAATATCACATACTTTTACTGGGATAAAGACGTGAAAATCAACGAAATGAAATAGATTTTAAGAAAAAGTTTTTTTGATTTTTATTTTACAATTTTATAAAAATTATTAAAAATTTATGCATAATTTTATATTGTTTTCTATATCACAATCATGTTTCCTTAATCTAAATATTTGCGCTGAATATTACAATTCATAGAAACATAAAAGGTGCTTTATTATTGAAGTAAAAAGTAATAAATTATTTCAATACGAAATATGATTAATAAAAATTAAGAAAAGCTAATTTAAAAATTTTTTTCATACAAACTCAAATTAATCATAATATAATAAAACAAAAATAAATATAAAAATATATTAGCGATAATCAAAAATAAGAATAATCGAATAAGATGTTTAGTGCTTGTTATAAAATTTTATTAATATTTGGATAGAAGATATTAGAGACACTGGACAAAAGACGCATTGATATGTCACCGAGATTTAGTTAAAAAAAAGTTTGCAAAGGAGGAAGAAGAAACAATATAGGGAAAAGCTACACGTGTGTGCGCGGCAATCGATAGCCACGCTACGCTTCAAGGTCGTTGGTTACCATCACCGGTCACTGTCAGTTATACTAACATCACCTCACCGTATCAACGACCTTTCCAGTCCCTTAGTTGTTACGTCACTAGCATGCATAACTCAGAATTAAAAAAGCAACAGAAAAAAAGGAGGGGCAGAAAAATAAATACAAAGGCAGATAAACTTTAACTTATATTCAGATTATTACTTAATGCCAATTATAAAATTGAAAATAAACAATTTAATATTATGTAATAATATTTATTTATAAAAATTTATGAAAGAATTTATGATAATTAATATTTTTTTTATAAATCATAATATTTATCAATAGTATCAATAAGTAATGTTTATAATATTTACTAAAAAATTTATTACATAAATTCTTTATATTTTGTTTTAACAATTATATTTTTATAAATATACAACTTAAGATAATTTAAAACACTTAATAATTAAAAAGTTAATTTATTAGAGATTTTATAATATATTATGTTCTAGATAAATATTTAAGTAAATTTTAAAAAATATTTAAATAAGTTTATGAAAACACATATATTGATTAATTTTGCATACAATTCGTATATAATAAAGAAAATTGTATAACACATATAAAAAATTAAATAATTTATAACGTTACATTGCTTTCTTTTAAATAATTTATAATATTAAAATGTCTATAATATATCTCATATTCCTAAATAGTTAATTAAATATATGCACCAATATGCTTTGGAAATTATTATCAATAAACTTTTCATATATTTAAACTTTAAATTTACAATGAAAGATATTTTAAGAATTCTGTTTAATGCATAGGTAAATACAAGGTAGCCAATAAAAAAGTTTTGTTCATTTTAATCGAATTAACTTGATTATAAACAAAATAATAGTTCAACTTAAAAATGATGCATATAAAATGTATTTATTAAAAAAAAAAGCAACAATATATATTTAAATAAACTTTAAAGACTTATTAAATTATAATTTTTTAAAGAAATATAATAATTGATTTTACTTATTATATTCTACTTACCAAATTTTACTTACAGAAATATGTTTTCTCTTTTTTATATCTTTGAATTCCAATTTTAGTAAATTATAATATACGATTTATGAAAGGCTTCACATTATTTTATGTTAAAAAAGTTTAATTTTATTAATAGAATATTTTTATACTACAAAGAAAAATGATAACCTTAAAATATAATATTCAATGACAATAGATAGAATAAAGTATTTATGACAATTTTTTTTATATATAAAAAATGCAGTCTAACTATAAAGTTGTATTATCGAATGTTTTAAATATAGTTAAATAATGTACAATATAGTAGAATGTATAATACTATTTTTAGTATTGAAAGTTATTAATACATAAGTTAAATTAAAGATTGAATTTAATTAATATTTCAAGTGATTCAATGAATTAAATTTAACTAATATTTATACGTGGGGCTAGTAGAAAGAAGGAAGAAAGGTTTCAAAATGGTCAGAAGCAAGGACACGTGGACCTTGTGAACGTAATGCCGGTAGTAGAGGTAGTCAAGGTCGGTCTTTGCTCCTTGAATAGTTGAAGGAAAGCTCGAACACCTTCCAAAATGCTTTCAATGCAACCCCTTATTTCTTGGTCCATTAATATATTTGCAGACTGATCTTTTTTCTCTTATAAGTTTTTTGTTAATCTTTTGGTTTTTTAAATTTTACATTCATATATATTTATCCTCTGTTTCTTTATAAAAAATTGCTTTGTTAAAACGCTATTTACCAATTTTGCCAATATAGTTGCACTATCTTATTGACGAATAAAAGCAATAAAATTACCTGAATTATTTACAAAAAGAGAAGGTTAATTCTTACTATAATTAATTGATTATAATTTCTACTCTATATTTAACTGTTAGATTGAAATACCAATTAATTATTTGAAAAAATATTTATTTATCGAAACTTTTCTGAATTTAATAAACTTGTTACTTATTCATAATGTTAAGAAAAGACGATACACATAAATAACTAGATTGAGTTGAAAATATAATTGTATTGTATTTGTTATAGCATTATTGAAATTATAATTAAAAATTATATTTAGATATCATTGTATATTGAATTAATGGATATTCAAAGAGATATTAGAAAATATCTTAAAATATATTTATTAAAATTATTAATACTTTTATATCGTATTAAAATTTTAAACATATACAAGAGATAACAAAAAATATTAGAATAAAAATGTTACAAATTACATGATAGAAAATTTAAAATTATACCAAACATATATTATTTGTTATCATAGAATTAATATTTCATGAAGTTGTGCATGATTAAAAAAATTTATTGTTTAATCTTTATCATATAAAAAATGTAATATATGCAATTCTACATCGAGCATAATATTTGGATATGTATTTTGAGATGTGATATAATTTATATGATTTGAACTCATATAATCATTAATTTTTTCCCTGAATAATAATTGCTTATAATATTAATGTCACTAGCACAAACGCTCCGGCGAAGTAGAAAAACGACAAAATATGCGGCCCCGTTTTGACAACGACATCGTTTTCAAGTAGAGCGTACAGACATTATATATGAGTCAAGGTTGGGCCTTGGATTTTTTTAAATACTCATCACTGCTTAATCTTTATTACAATACTTGAATAAAGAACCATAAAAGAACGAGTAAAGCTATCTTATAAAACTGTAGATGTGTATGCGTATATTTTTACACAATATACTTAAAAATTTGTATTTGAATTTTTATTTAAATTTTACTCAAAATATTCATTCATTAAACATTTTAAATGACTATTATAATTACTCTCTCTTACACACACACACACACACGCTAAAATATACTGGTATACTAGTATTGATTTCAATCGTAAATATTTGATTATTTAAATAATTATATTGCATATTAATAATATAAATTAGATAAAAAAAAAGTTGCGTTACACATATAAAAAGAAGTTTGAGAAAATATATTACACTTGAGCAAAATTCATATCGAAGGACAAACTTAATAGAAATATAAAAAAACCAGCGTAAAAACGTTAAAAATACACTAATGTTTTCTAATCTACGATTTCTCACAAATATTATCATACAAATTTCATAAATTGTGGACTCTTAAAATTTTTGCAATTAAACTAAACATATAATGTAAAGGCTTACAGGATTTAAGATACACTATTTATAAGGAGTAAAAGTCCTTTCTGGTCAGACAGGAAAGGACAAAAGCAACGTGCATGAACCATGAAATACAAGTTTCATACAAAAACTATTAAATAATACGAAGTTAGGAAATTATAGATTTTATGAATAATATATTCATATAAATATATAATAAAATAATTTCAGAATTGAGATAAATATGTTACACATGTTTAATATATATTAATAATATTAAATGGAATAGTTCGAAAAGAAAAATAAGTATAAAAGTGAATCGGAATATCAACTAATGTTTTATATAGTAACTACAAAATTATATTTTAATTTTTATCGACAAGTTGTGTATATATATATATATATATATATATATATATATATATATATATATATAATTGTCTTAAAGTAGTTTCTAAAAAATACGTAATTTTATTTCCTATTGATAAATTTATGCAACAAATTAGTAATTATATATATATATATATATTGTTTAGAATTTTTTATTTGTTAGAATCTACTTTGTTTAAGGCAGTTATTTCAGATTTATAAAATTTAAACATAAAATTCCTGTAAGAAAATATGTAAAATATTGAGTATATTCGTTGTTTTATTGAATTGAAAATTTATTTTTTTTTTAATTGAAAATTACCTTTTCCTTAATTAATATAATAAAAATAATATGAATAAAAAAAATTAAGAAAGATATAAACTGACACATTAGTTTATGTATATATATATAATACAAGGTCCTCTTACCCAAGGCTGGTGCTTTCCTTTTAATCTTTCGGCTCCAAAGCTCAAGGCAATCTTCGAGCGCAAGATTCCAGTGTCTATCAAAAGCAGCAACATAGGCCTCCACATGTCCTCTCAGACCGTTTGCATTCCTCGTATAAACCTGCAGATATGAAAGGATATCTTAAAAAAACGTGTGCTTCCATTTGATCATTATATTAATTTAATCAGGCATTTTATAAGCCTCATCAGCACGACACGACAATTTTTTTTATCCATTTAGTCGAAAATTACAATATGAGATTATATTATGAATCGCATTGCAAATAGAAATATATTGCGAAAAAGAAAGAAAGTCTGTATTTGCATTTTATAGTGAAAATTATGTGTACAAGGACACTTAATGCGTCAGAAATCCATTGCGTAAGATGAGCACAGATTCTTGAGTTAGTCAGAG
>NW_011948415.1:15974582-16106798 GCF_000503995.2 Ceratosolen solmsi marchali
GAATCGTTGAATCAAGCACGCTGAGACCACTCGTCGAGAATAATCGAAGGTATGGCTATGCGACTGCGCGCTCGTACGCGGAAGTAGAATCATCGTCGTTAGTCGAATGTCGAGCCGCACGTTACGCACTACCCGTCGCCCGCTCCCTGTCCCCAGTCTAACAAGGCCCCCGCCAATGCCTTTTGGCACTATATATCCATGTAATCTGTCTCTCGGCATACTTTATACATGTTCATTATATGTATTTACGAAGACTGACTTTCTTATAAGAAAAATTAACGTTATTGAGCAGTTCCGCCCACTACTCATGATTTTTTGCAAAGCATGCGTCGAACGATCGAACTTTGATTATTCTTTAGATTATTCAAAAGTTGAATTACTTTAAGTAGTTAAATACTTCCAGTATTAGTCTATCTGCATTTTGTATTTTAACGATTGTATTGAAATCAAATCGAAGTATCAACTGATGTAAAAGCGAAAGCGAAGTAGCTAGCCACACCTTTATAATTAGTCCTTGGAACAATGATTTAGAGGTCGAAAATAAAATACAGCGTATTAAGGGCAAAACCAATGGCTTTGAATTCTTTGACGAAGGCTGATGACTCAGTTGAATGACACGAGATCGAACGTGATAGCATGATTAAAGAGCTGCACATCTGTCACTAATTAAATTTTATATGAAATAATTCTATCTAAACTTTAATTTTTATAATTTCTTCATTTTCTACCCTTTCCCTAACTATTGGCATTTGCCAAATGCATGTTCATTATTCAAATAATAATTCATGTATCTTACGCTACCTCGACAACTTTATAATTATCTGTATTTATAATAAATAATTATTGTTAGGTTATAATTATTATATAAAAGTTGCACATTTGAGATTATTGATACTTTATAATATAGCTATTTGGGATGTTAGTTGTTGCCTGAATGAATTAGTTTCATAATTAAAAAATGAAGGATATTATATCAAAGAACATGTCCACAAGCCATTTTGTTATTCTTGAGTTTTGCATACAATATTGTTTTTAATGATGTAACTTATTTGTTTAAGATAACAATATAATTTTTTTATTTGCATGGTCATCACAAGCACTTACAACCTCATCGATATCATTATCGTATAAACTACTTCTTCAAATCAATAGTTAGTATGAAAATAAAAACTAATGCAATCCAATCTTAATTAAGTTTTTGATAATTTTTTAAAATAGTTATTTTATTTCTCAGAACACAAGTTTTTATTCCATTCAAAATATTTATTGAATATTTAATAATGTACTTTCATCATCAGTAATGTTATCTATCGTGTAGTTAAAATTTTAATTAAACTATATAGCAATGTAAAATAAAAGAATATAATTTCGATCCAGTACAGCATTACTATGACAAATTTGACATGAACTAATAATAAATCTTTTTAATAATGGAAAACAATGTAGAAAAAGAATGAACAAATAACTGAAAATGTGAGCATAGAAGCCATAAGTAAGTATTATGAGATTTAGAAGTGTGCGAACCAGGAGCATGCAATGACCTTGTCTTTTTCTCTTTTCAAGTAATAAAACACGCGCCGAAAATGCCTCTAGGCCTATTTTTTTGATTGGGGCTAAAGACGCGTTAGTTTCCATAGTTACGAGCATTGACCTTTATGTAGAGCTCTTTATACTTCAAAGAGGGTCCCTATTCCAAAAATTACATCGACCAACTGATATTAACTAAATGATATTAAATTACCAATAATTATAAATACACATTAAAAATAAATGATTATATTTATGATTAATTTTAAGATACTAAAGTACATTATTGATTAAAATGAATTAAGGTATTTATATTCATTACCTTCACTCGAATTTTATTTTCCATATACAGATAGAGAACAGCTAGTGGGCCAAGTGCCTTCTGCATTCTATTTATAACATTTTTTTCAGAAAATCTTTGTTGTCTTTGATCGTTAACTGCCCTTGTTGATTCTGGAAATTGAAGCGAAATAATAAGAAATTAAAAATAATCCTTATTTTATTTCTTAATTATATTAATTCTTGTAGTTGCAAGAACGCTAAAAATAGTCCTAATGGTAATAGTAAGAGTAGCACTTGTAATATTAATATTATTACTATTAGTCTTCGTTTTATGACTTTCTTATCAAATCATATTTTTCTGCTTAGTTAAATTTTTATTTATTAATTCCGATTAATTACGTGTAATATTGAATATTAAATATTTAAAGAATCTAATACTGTAGGAAAATGATAATTAATTTATTTCTTGATTAATTACATTTTTCACAATTTTTTAAAAACAAAGTAATACATTTTTTTAACATATTAGATCAATTGTTTCACAAATGAGATATATAAAAAATTTATATATTAAGGGATAAAATATTTTCCATTGTTATAGATTTTCAAATTTGTTTTAGCTTATATACTTTAGCCCTTTGTATTATATAAAACATACAACCAATATCTATTTTAATTGATTTTTATTTATTTTAATTAATTCATCTTTACAGCAATAAATAGTTTTTGTACATTGTAAGGACTCAAATTTTTCAAAATCAATTTAATTATAATAGCCTGCAAAATTATCATTAGTAACAATACTTTTTAAATAATCGACATTGGATAATTAATTAATTACGTCTAAAGAAAAATACAATACTAGATCAATTAGTTAAGTATGTTTTGAATTCGTAAAAAAAATTAAATATAGAATCTATACATATAACCGTTAACATTGAATTAATTGGTAATACTATATTTATTAACATACACATATATATAGAATAATAATTGTGTACATAAATTAATACATATGTAATAAATTAAATAATATTTGTATGTGTATCTCGTGGTTGTGCAATAATAAAATTGAAATAATAACATTTTTCTTCAGATAAATATTATAAAAATATTTTTAAATCAATATTATTCTAACATGATTGCACAAGATACGAAGAAATACGGTTTAAAAATAAAAAAATTATATTTACTATTCAAATAATAATTTTAATTTAAAACAATTTTCAATTTGCTACTAACTGAAAAAATTATAAGTATTTAATTTTTTTAATAGTTATTTGAAGCTTTCTAATTTATTTCATTGAGAATTTAAAAACTATTTATAAAAACATTACCACGTATTGTTAATTATTACTTGTAAAATATATGTATTTAGATTTTGAATAGATTAAATATTTTTTAATTAAATCCCTTTACTAATGTGTGTGTGTGTGTGTGTGCGTGTGTGTGTGTGTGTGTTATCTGTGAAAACAAAATGAGGTGGAAGATTATTTTAATTTTTAATGCATTATAAATTAATAAATAAAATATATATCAATACGTAAATTTTATATTATTACTATCAATATATAGATATAACTATAAATATATAGATTTTTTAATCTATTAGCTAAATCAATTCTCTTATTAACTTGTATTTTTATTTTTAGAGATTTATGTTATTAGAGTTAATCAGTTCCGATTCTATTTTATAGATGTGAAAAATTTATAAGAAAGGATTTTTTCAAAAAGATAATTATTATTCCATTATATACAACTAAAATGCAACTTTAATATAATACAATTTTTTCAGAAACTTCTATTCATATGTTCGTGATTATTTACTTCATTATTTTGGTAAAAATAAAATATAAATATTATTGACATTAAACGAGTAACTTTGCAAAGAATTTTTAATAAAACTTTATATTCACCAATTATTCAATTTACATTTAAATATGTAAACTATAACTTTCTATTCATAAAAAATAATAAAAATATTGTAAATTAACTAATTTGAATTGATATGTGTATGTAAATACAAAATCACCTGGAAGGAATTATAAAGGAACATTTTATTTAAATATAAATTTCAATTTTTATATTACTTCTTGCTTAATACATATGCTTATACGCTCCAATGCGCATTTATTTAAATATTTATATCCTAATATTTAAATTCTAAGATTTAAAAATTGATAAATTTTTATAAAGATCTTTTAAATATGAAACATATTTATATTAAATTTTTCTACAAATACAGTTACATTATTGCTTCGGGATATAATATAAAATTGAAAATATGTTAAAACTATTGAATCTCTAGTATATGTGTATTATTATATTTATGATTTTTAAAACTGTTCGGTAAGAATAATTGATTTAATTATAATATTTATGTTTTTTCAATAGTTTTATTTTTTTATTGCTTTATTTATTCATTTATTAAAACATTTAAATAATTATAGTAGGTATTAAAAATATTCCTAGATCATCTAAGATTAATAGGTCTAATTTGTGCTCCTTAAAATGATAGTATAAGGTCGTTCGGTAATGTACACTCAATAGCGTACTGAAACTACTCTAAAGATAATGTTCATTCGCCATGCCGATTGGCTTTCACCATTTCGTAAACTTTCATCCACTAGTGGCATCAGTGGCGTTGTCAGCGGCGACGCCACAACTTCTTTCTTTCTACCTTTTCTAGTCGTTCTTTCCGGAGAACGATTCAGCGACTCTGGGCACTTTCACTATCGTTCAATACTTTCCTACTCCCTCCCCCTTCACTTTGACATATACTTTTCTCATCCGCATGTTTTCTTGAATTGACAACTTTATTTTACGCATATTTATACGGTGATAAAAAAAACAAATGATTATACAACTATCATGTATTTATCTAATGCCGTCATTTAATTAACTAAATTCAATTAAAAATACATATTCAGCTGAAAGAACGAAGTATCTATATAAATATTATATAGATTGCGTATTATAGACCAAATTATTAATCTGTTACACTTTCTGTATTCTAATTTTATCAAAATAATGAACAGCTAATTTATAATATATTTAAAATAATATGCATAGTCAAGTATTTTTTATATAAAAATCATTATTAATTTTTTTTTTAATTACTGAAATCTTTACAATGCTCTTTTAATTTATTACAACTTAATTATAATGTATAGCAATTCACTAAATATTTAATTTTTTTTAAATATCAGTTGCTAAACCGTACTTACTTGTAACGTATGTACTTGTGAAAATAAAAGAAAGTTGTTTATTATTATATAAAAATTAAATATATTACTCCTCCCTTTTTATGTTTGTAATTTATCAAACAAACATGATCAATTTATGTTAGTACGATAGGATTAGTCCGTAAGATACTTTTATAATTTTCACTTTCATTCTGTGATAATTATAATATCTGTTCACGTAGGTTGTATCAGGCGATAAGTCGTGTGAACTTACTCATATGTATTCCTTTATAAAGAAAAACCGTTAAGTTCGCGCTCTAGGAAAAGCTATCGAAATTTTAAAATAATGAAAAGACAATGAACATATTCTACTGAAGACAAAAACATGGAAAACCACTTTTTTTTAATGATCTTAGAATTCGGTTCTATGTTTCCAAATATAATTTATTTGATAAATTGTTGATATAAGTATTTAAATAAAAGAAACTTTAACTTATTTTAACTTAGTAATTTGAATAATTAAAAGAATTGTGAAGAGATATGCTTAAAACATATCAGAAATGAAATATACTTATTAAAAAACTGTTTTCAATTTCTTATTTCTTATCTTCATAATTTCGTTCTGTTACAGCCTGTTTATGAGAATGAAACATTTTTAATAAATAAAAATGTTTCTTTCTGTATATAATACTACGCATACTATGTTTCAAGCGATTTTACAACGCTTCGTATAAAATTTTTTGTTTCTACCGATCGAAAAAGTAAACAAATTAATGCTCCATTTGAATGTCTTATCTTAGTAGCCTTAAATTTGGCCTTCCTTCTTCACTAATTTTATATCAGCAATAAAAAAAAATAAATATTCTTACATATGGTAAAATGTATATCAGGGATTATTGTATAATCAACCCATATGTATCAGAGGAAATGAAGCTGCAAGGCTCCTTGATTTCAATGTGAGTGTCATTTTCGTAAAAGTGAAAATTTACTTGAGATCGTGAAAGCGTACCCGACTTGTAGATGATCCCCAGGTTGAGAATCGCGCTGGGTTCAACGTCCTGGCGGGCAGCGCACCCGAGCGAGCAAGCAAGCAAACGAGCACTTCTCCAGTGCATACATACTCTTGCTCTCTTGTTCACTCTCTCGCACTCCCTTTCTCTACGATACACTGTACGGCGCAAACTCTCCCTCGTTTTCTCGCTCATACACAAACACGCGCGCACACACTCTCGCACTCCCTCTCTCTATTCCTCTTGCCGCACAACAGCAGCGCAACGACTTGCTAATGTACAGTTAGTCCAGCGACTGGGGCCCTTTGGCCCTCCCACACAGCGGCATTGTCCTTCTATCGCTACGACGCAACGCGCTGTGATGCCTTAAGTCGAACAGGATAGGTACAAAATAGACATACGACAGACATACCATAGAGATACTACAAATTCAAATAAGTTTCGATATATAAAACCCCTGATATTACTACATAGGGCACTGAATACCATGCAATTTTATTTGCCTGGATTTGATTCTGTTATAATATTTCATTTATTGATTTTATTCATGAATTAATAATGACCTTTGATTAAATGAAAATTTAGTGCAAACGTTGATTTGACATTGATGCATTAAAACAAAATTAATTAATACAATAGGCAAAAGATCATAGGTTCCAGGTTATCAAATTTTTATTTCTATAAAAGAGAGACTGATTTTTATATATTAGTAAATGAAAGACAATAATTATATTGAATTCAAAGTTCAAAATTAAAATAAGTATTTTATTAAGAAAATAGTTAATATTAAAAAGAATAGAAATTCGTTTCTAAAAAAGACAAATAATTGATAGATAATCTACAGAATCTCCTTCCGTAAGATCTGTTTTTTATGAATTCAAACCTGATATTTTGTTTGTTTAGCTTGCAGAAACTGCAATTATTTTTACAAACAATTTGTTGATTAATTAAAGAAATTTATATCATATATCACATACATAATTACCGACATAATACGTGTATATTCGTTATTATTCATTATTCATAAAGTCAACACTATTTTTAATTGCATATTCTAATTACATTTTACAAAATATATATTTTTACTAATTTGAAAAAATTTAAACTATTACAAACGAGCGATACTCATATTTAATGGAATTCGAAGTGTTTAACATATTTTCATAATTTTTTTACTAACCCAAGTCTTCTTGAACATTAAATTACGAAAGTTGTCCGGAAATAAGAGTCATATGCTCAAACTTTTCCGCATTCCAAGTACCGCCAAGTTCGTTTAGCATTTTTTAAAACTATATGCATCATACAATAACAAATACTGACGAGCACGATAAATGAAATACGAAACTGTGACAAAAATAAAATAAACAAAATCACGATCAAACTCGCACGCCAAAAGAAAATATTTCTGTGAAAAGGCATTCCGTTAGTTTGAACTACTGTTTTGCATTTTCAAAGATCATAGCCCAAGTTTAAAGAAAACGAAAAAAATTTTTCTTTAATAAGCAAATACGATAGTCTCTGTCAATACATATATTTTCAGATTAATATGGCAAATTAATTCAATTAATTAAAAAGGACATTATATTAGTTAATGAAATAAACATATTACATAATACTATTATACATTAATACAATTATTATTATATCCGTACATCTGTATATATATATAAATTGAAAAAATTTTAAATAAAAGCTTTTAAATAATGTAGTATAATCTTTAAATATATACAATAAAAGTAATTATGATTTTTATATTACTATCAATACTCATTCTTTTCAAGTAAATTTTTACAATTTTGCGAATCAGAATATATTTTAATTATTTACAAGTCTAGATGTTATTTATAAGTAATAAAAATTTTCTATCGTTTTTTAGTGAATTAAAATTCATTCTTTAATATAACAGCATATAATCTTGGACAAATATTACTAAAAAATTTTGTAATTAATTTTCTCGTTAATGATTATATATATATATATATATATATATATATATATATATATATATATATTACTAAAAAATTTTGTAATTAATTTTCTCGTTAATGATTATATATATATATATATATATAATTTTCTTCTTTTTTTTTAGGAATATATCGTGTAATCAGGCTAACTAATTTGACTTCCAGTCCTTAATTATCAACATTATTTTCGCACAACTAAATAATGATTTAAAAAATCGTTTGTAATTTATAAAAGTAGTGTATCGCTACATTTTTCTGTAAATATAATAATACTCTTATTATAGCATATTTGCAATAATGTAACTTAGAGATATAATAACTAATTTATTATACGTGAAATATAAAGATTGATACATTAAAAGATTTCATTGGTTTTGGTACTTTTTTTGTTAAATCCAATAAATTCAATGAAAATCTTTGACAAAACAATTATCTATTCAGTTAAATCAATTATTTAATCCATGAAGATAAATGGGTTTACAAATTTATTTCTTGCCTTTCAAAATAATTTTTATTTAAGATTTTGAGTCGTTTATTATATATAAAACTTCGGATCACGGATAAAATAATATTTATACTTATATTATTAAATAATGTTATTATTATAGTATTCTTACTACAAACTCATATTTAAAATATTATATATGTATTTATAATGAATGTGGTTTAAAGTTATGAAATAGTGATAATTTTAATGCTGAAATTGATTAACACAAAATAATAAAAATAAATATAGAGTAATAAATAAGAAGCAAATAATAGATAAATAATTAAAATTAAATAATGTGCTGTCAATAAACATTTAGATAATTCGTATAATGCAGTAGCAATGTAAGTTAAAAAAAAAAAAAATAATAATAATAATAAAACAAAGAAAGACAGAAAAACGAAAAGCTTTAAATGGGGTGCAACAGAAATTGTACATACATATATGTATAAAGGCACTTGTTGCGTTCGGGCGTCGACCCGAAGGCAGTAAGTCACGGATATTTCTATTCTAAAGAATCTATATCATGCTTCCATTTAACTAATATAGCATTTATTAGAGAACTTGATGTTAAAGGTCTTTCAATTTCATGTCAACGTTCTCTGAGAGTCGATTGCGAACGTAAAATTCTAAATTGATTAATTTTGTAAAAGACAAAAACAGGAATAAAAATATCATGACTTTAAATTTTGTTAAACTAATTAAACGGTGCGAAGCTCCTAAGAAATACATATGTCTTGATCGTTAGTATTGAATTTAAAAGAGTCGTACTGGAAACTCGCCTCCGAGATCCGAGGTCGACGCCCGGGCGTATAGCTTACAACCTGCAACAAGTGCTGCTCTCGGTTAGCAGCTACATATGCTTGCCATCTCGCCTAACTTAGCTGCACGTTACTACAAAACTGCACTGGGTCAGGGATCCGTGATTTATTTGCGCTTACTAGTTGGCCCGCGTCCAACAATTGCTGTCGTCAGATACAAACTGACACCGTACGATCTGAGATCCACCTATAGCCTTTACCCTTTTGATATCCCATCATATAATTTTGCAGCACAAATGTATTTCCTTTGCTTTTCAACTTAATTTTTTTATTGCTTTTTATTTTCTTTTTTATTATTATGAAAATGTAATTTATCCAATTCGTACACTTAATTTATAACATTATTTCATGCTTATCTGTTTAATTTTCTGAATCGATTCACATTAAAAAATCACGAGATTATGAATACATTATTTCTTAAACAGTTGAATAGAAACAAAATATTAGAATAAATATGGGTGTAACTTATTTAACTTATTTAACTTATTTGTAACTTATCAAAGAATGAAAATACCGTATAGTCTCAAATGATAACGAATGCGCACTAAGCAAATAATGTATATTATACATTTCTATAAAAATTAAAAAAATTGTTAATATTAATTATCAATTACACATTCAATTAATTTTGTTCTTAATAAATAAATTTAATAAATAGTTAATCATTACTTACGCCTTATAAAGGGGCAAACGAAAATAAAAATAATGCGATTCGAATAAATGTTGCAAAGCTGTAAGGGCAATGATCTTGTGTGCCTTAGGACATAGATAATCAAATGACTAAAACATCCGAACATTATAAAATATATATAACAAAATATAAAATCTTACATGATACATCTGATGAAATCTGTACCTAATAGACCAATAGTTGTTAAATTTTAATATTGCAATAGTATTTCTTATACAATTATTATAGAAACGTAAAAATCTCGTATTCTCGACTTTTTATTACTAAATTATTTAAAAAAAATGTGAATATGATTCTTGTATATAAATTCATTCGAGTATATATAATGGAAATTTTTGTCTCGGATTAACATTTGTACCAGATTTTAGATAAAACAAAAATGATTAAATTTGATATAATGGAATAACTGGTAAACAATTTTTCAAATAAATTGCATTGAAATGATAAAAATTTCAAGTATAATGTAAGATAAATATGGATTAAAATTGTATTATTTAATTATTAATTATGTATTCATATAAAATATACTCTAAGTAACATAAATGAACTTTGAATTTGACAATCATTGTCAAATAAGTATGTGATCTGCTCATTATTCTCCATGTAACTTAAATTCGAATCTATTACCACATAAATAAGCTTATAACATAATCAATTTCAAATATTAATTATAATTCATATTGTATTATAAATATTTTATTATATGATTATTAATAATATTGTAATCATATATATATATATATTTGTTAAAATATTTTTTAACCGTTTTTAAAGAATTTTAAGGAAATTTATATTATAAAAATTTATTTATCAAGTAACTTTAATTTAGAATAAGGTGCAACTTAATTTTACTTATTAAATATAAAGAATTTTAAAAGTAATCGAAAACATTATACAAGTTTTGTTTGGAGTGCAAATGATGTAAAATATTGATAATAGATTTCGCTATAATTCACGAAGAGTTATAAATGGCAAATTGAAATTATTAAAATATATTTCTACACATTAAAGGGTGTTAACTACTAGCTCCATCTTTCGGTAAAATTATATAATGAAGGTCGGTCTAATAACAGAATAAGTGAACAAACGATTCTTCGATGCTGTGTAAAACCCATAACCTCACTTATTAAACATGATAAGCCACGTGTTTTACCTTGATGTGGCAAAAACCTTCGAACAGAGCTTTCCCCTTCCTTCTTTAGCCGCGCTCTGCTGTCACTTGCCTGAAATAATAATATTAAAAAAATGGAGCAAGAAAAAAGAATAAGCGTGTAATTATATATATATATATATATATATATATATATATATACATATATGCTTTTAATCATTAAATTGAAATAAAAATATTTGACAAATAAATTATGAAACTAATAAAAAATGAGTACACGTTTTTTGTTTGAATAAATATATTAGACATTTGATAAATGAATATATTTTTATAATTCGCACACCTTTATTATACACCCCTTGAGTACAACGGACTCAAATTTACTGATATTGTCGAAGATGGGAGCATCGGGAACCGGAACATTAACTTTATCCGAATATAAAGCCTTGAAAGAATCAAATTTTTCACTGAATACGTCCGTACTGTCACCAGAATCACTGTCTGCTTCTTCAGCCATTTTGACACTAAAAATTTAAATATTTGAAATTCCACATACTCCAGTACCATGAAATATATAATTTGTAGAAGGAATATTCTACGTACAAACTTGCACTTATTTTTACATTTTATCACATTTAAAGATAAATTAATCTCTATCCGATTAAAGTAAAAAGTGAAAATTATGGACATGTTAATTTTTAAAATAAAAACAAATAAAAATATTTTATTTAATTCATTTCGACTTATCCAGCTTTTCATTTATTTTCATTTATAATCAAATTAAAAATACTTAACGATTTTTAATCAAATTATCATACTTTTTAAATTTTATTCAATAACCTTTTTTAGTTGTAACTGCAATATCACATTTTCGTTTAAAAGAAAACGTAACTTGATCGGACATTTAATTCTTTAACTATTTCTAAAAATATTGCGATCTAAGTTTATATTTTTTAATTTATAAAAATTTAATTTATATGTGTAATAATTATTTGATAATCTTAATTTCTTGGTACATAATAAGTTCGTTTCTAACTTATTTTATATAAATTTTATAAAGTAAATGGATTCATTTTTTTTACGTGTATATATTAATAATTGGCGAGTGAGACAAGATATATCAAATATATATATATATATTGTAGAATTATTATACATATAAATTTAATTAATATAATTGTATAGGTGTGAGTTGTATAGGTAATTTTAATTAAAATTATTATTAAACAAATAATAAGATATATTTAGAAGGGAACATTGATTTATTGTATAAAATACATATTGCACTTAAAATTACATATTTTATTCATCAAATGAGATACAAATTTTATTATATATAAAAGTTTTTAAATATGCAATCATAGATAAGTAGGACACTAAGGAAATAACTAATTGTTTTGATAAATTTAGAAATTAGAAATTTTTTACATTAATAACAAAATACCACTACTTTTTATTATAATATTTGTATTACTGATAAAAATATTGCATAAAATAATCCTTGTAGTAATGTAAAATTATTAATTAATGTTAATATTAAATATATTAGTACTAAATTTATTATATTTTATTAAACCTGAAACTTGATTTTATATGTACTGTAAATATAATTTTTTTGCGAAGAGTATTTTTACAAAATACAATATCCACTTAAATATTTTGAAATAATTAATGAAAATATTTTATCAAAAATTTTCATTCATCTATCCATCCAGTTGAATTGTTAAAAAGATAAAATGGTATGTTAAATAATATAATTCTACAATTAATGACATTTAAAATAAAATAGATAAATAAATTATCATAATCAAGAGGACATTAAACTTTTTATAGATGCTTGGCTAGAAAACTTTCTTTCTCCGCTCGACGCTACAAGTCCGATTACGTAAAAGAACTAGCAGTTAGTACCTTGCAGTTACTAACAACCAAGTTGCATTTATGATACAAATTTTTATGCTTGTATGTGCGTGCAACCGAGTACACAGGTATCTATATGGAAATACTCTATACAGAATAGAATGCAAGAGAACGGCTTATATACAAGTGAAACAAGCTGCGGTAGAAAGAAAGTTTTCACTCGATCACGCACTTCGTCTTATTTTCACTTTCATGTAAATTCTTCGAGACTATTCAACCTGTTCTATTGCAATACCAACTATGCTAATTAATAATTATTTATCTCATATTTCTTTAAAATATTGCAGTACTTTGGGTGCTTTTAAGCTGGAAGGGGATAATAAACGACGCTGGCTCAGAGGTGGTTTTGGATGTTAGAAGGCGTGCGTGTGGCTAAAACAGCCCCGCCGCAGGTTACGGGTCCCGATGCCGGTCCCCATATCGCAGACGCTTACACTGACCTCGACCCTCGTGCCCAAAGAGGAGTCAAACATGCCCTTCATAGACGACGAATTGCTGTGGTGTCCTGATAATGATGGCAAAATGGTTGATCTTACTCAGTGCCTTCAGGTTAGTAAGTTCCATTCACCTAATTGTTATTCTATTTCAAATCATCGTTCATTAAATACTCTAAACTACTTTTTTATTTGAAATACGTATGTTCTCAAAGATATATAATTCAATTCCAAATGAAATAATAAAGAAACAAATAAACATCGGCAAATATATTTTAAATAATAAAAGATTGATCATTCTTATACTTTTCCTTAAAATGGGCTTTATTTATATAAAACAGGATTATTTATAAATATTTTATATTTCCTCATATCATTTTATAAATAACAACTTATAAACTATTAAATAATTGTATTAACTACTTAACAATATAAAAATACACGAATTTCTAAAATTCATATTTTAAGCACATAAGATTATTTTCCAATATAATTAACATATTTGAAATATTTTTTTTTAATAAAACAAAAATTTTTTTTTTCATAATAATTTGAACATTTAATTTAATTCTGATACAGAATAAATATCAAACTCTATTTATATTGAATATAAAAAATTATATTTATTGTAATATTTATTGTATAATTCATTATATTTTTTGGAGATTCAAAATAAATTGAACTTTTCACGTTCGTAAACTATATCAAGACATATTTCAGAAATCTTAGAAATTAGTTAACCTTTTTTTTTAAAAAAAAAAAGGGGTGTGAATAAATATATATATAATTTATGGATAGATCAAAATTGAACAAGCTAGATAGACGTATGTATATCAGACATTAATAAAGATTAAACAAATTTTTAAGAAATGATATAAGATTACAATTTTTTTATTTATAAAAATGCATATGATAGTAATAAATAATACATGTACATTATTTAGAAAACAATTTTTGTTTAAAAGCTATTTGATTATTTTTTATTTTTTATAAATCTAAATAATGACATTTATAACGTATTTAATTTAATACACAACAATTGTTCAAAAAATAAAATATAGAAAAAAAATCTGAAGGAGAATAATGATGCATAAAGGCTTAGAATATATTTTATTCAATAGAACAAAAGTTAAGATATAAATAAATGTAACAAATATATAAAATTGTATGTATTTATAGGAAAGCAGTACTGGACAGTCAGTGGAATTTTCAACGATAGAGTTAAATGCATTAGTTGGTGCTCCTGGGGTACCAAATATTCCAAACGAAAATTCTGAATCTTTGCCCACCGTCAATACAATGAGCAGCGTAAATGCCGTAAACGGTACTCATAGCAGTAACGGCGCCGAAGAACCTTTTGATACTCTCGATACTTTTTTAAGAGAACTTCAAGCGGACTTGGTTGAAGCCAGTCAACCAACTTCCACAACTGCATCGTCAATTAATTGTTGTAAACGGCAGAGGTACAATATCGCTGCAGCGAATCCTCTACTCGCAGGTATAAATTATAAGCACATTATTCTCTATTTACTACAAATTTACTAGCAAACTGTCATTGAATTAAAAAAATTTCAAGCAAATGGCCGTTTAATACTTCTTTTGAGCATGTATGTCGTATTAATTATTAAGGCTAATATATTGGATTTTTATATTTATAAAATAATAATTTATTTTTTAACGTTAGTTGAACAACAAACTTTTCAAAGCAAATTAATGTAAAAAATTATTGTATTTATGTTCTGTTTAAATTTTACTGATGAGTATAGAATTTGCTTCAATATAAATGATCTTGATGATGCTTAATTCAATTTTTGAAATTCTGCAATATTATATTATAATTAAAAAATTAAATACAATTACTTTTTAAAATACCTTCTTATGTATCATGTTATAACATAATAATTGTAATTGTTGAATATTGGATTTAGTGAATTTTATTGTATATTATTACAATTAAATATATTAAATTTGTTTTTATGGTATTAGTCTCGGATTCAAATTAACTTATTGAACTATTAAACTATTGATTTTTGAAGTAGAATAGAAAATTTTTTATTTGTAATATTAAATTTACAATAATTATATTGTAAATTGATTGAATTTATATTTAGTATCAATTTAAAATTATGTATATAATAAACGAACTAAATTCAAGCATACTCATTAAAATAATACTTCGATACAAAAAAATAAAAATTTCTAAATAAGGTTATGCAATAATTTAATAAATATTTCATCCTAAATTAATAAAAAAAATATGAATATATTTCAATAGAACAAGCAATTTATTTATTGATACCGTTCAATTTTGATAAATATGAAATCAAAACAAGTAACGTTAATTGAATACTTACACATTTTTATTAGATAAACTTATATGATTTATTTCTTTTTTATATAGAAAAATTAGCAAGTCCTTCAACGCAGACATCATCAACATTAATTCCTTACGCATCGAGAGCAGAAATCAAAACAGAGAACATTCAGCCAGAACCAAGTAAAGGTATGATTTAAAAAAATTTACAAGCAAATAAGAATTATTGTACAGTATTTTCCTAATGTTGAGTTCCTTGTATTTTTTAATTTCTGTTGATAATGTAGATTATACTTACTGTCGATAAAACAAATATCTACATTATTTGTAGTCGATAATAAAGAATCCGTCTAATACGATATAAGAAATAGAAGAAATAAGTGAAAAGCAATTCTAATGTGTAACGTTAGATAGCGCAATAATCGCCGTTTTTTATTTTTAGTAAATAATATTTAAATGCAACGTGAAAATGGAAACCGGCCAAGGTCCTATGTTCGTCAAGAATTAATGACGATTATGTATCTGTATTTCAGTTATATGACTGTCAGTACGAAGCTCATCATTTTTGTATTAAGAAAAAAGTTCTATGAAATACTGGCCCATTCATACAATTTTTAGCGATACTATAAGTGATCTGTGATATTATTGGAAGTGAAATACGTTTAAAAGTATTCTTTAATTTTTCCTTATTTTACAATACATAGACAATGACCTTTTCTAGGTCAATCGCTCATGTCTTTTAATTAAATTTTGCTCACATTGTCCAGGACATGACGTACAATGACCACTGGTATGAGAAATTGCTCAATTTGCAAACCTTGCATTTTCTGCAGGAAATACCAGTGTCTCACTTTTCTATACGAAGCATAGTCTTTTCTTAAGTAAGCATTTATGCATATTTGAGAATGTTAAATATATTATTTACAATTGATGTGTTTATAACCTAAAATTTATAAACGTATTCTATATGATAAATTTATAACTTCAATAAATTAGAATCCGTTTAAATATTTTATATAAAATTCCAATAAATGAAAATTTGTTATTGGTGTTTAATAATTAAAATACATTGTATTTATGATATTGCATATCATTACAAATATGAACAAAAATAACTAGATATTTGAACTAAGTATTGTTGCTAGTACAGTATACAAATATTTTAATTCTTTTGTTGAATTGCAATCTGTAATTGATAAAGTACTTTCAAATTTAATAATCTAAACAAACTGTAAAACTTGTTACTAATGCTCTTTCCATAAATTTTAGAAAATCTTGTCTTTAAAAGAAATTTAAACATATTTAATAAATATGATGTTACATAAAGATATTTTTAAAATATTTAAAACTAGTATTAATTAATTTCAAATGGATAGACAAAATAATATTTTATTATTAGCTTCTTAAGGTGAAATTTTTGTTTATATTTAAAACATTATTTTAAATAAAGACTAAAATATTAAACAAAAAAATAGTTATAAATTCAATGTCGATTATATTTAAATATTGAGTACATAATTTTGAAATAAGTCTTATTGTATTTTTTATGATTTATAGGATATTTACTTTCAATTTTACAATAATTCATTTTGATATAAGTAGCGATTTCGCATATGATTACTGTTATCTTCAAGTTTCTTTTGTATTCTGATTTATAAAATACTTTTCAATATTTTGAAGGAATAATGAAAATTTAAAATAAAATTAATGTCGATATCTCAATTAAATAAAAATAAATAATGTAAAAAGATACAAGAATGAAGCTAAAAATTAAACAGAAAATTGAGGTATATTAACAGTTATGATTAAGTTAATATTTACATAATAATTTGTAATTTTATCCTCTAATTCATTTTCAGAGTATATTCTTCTTTGATTTTAAATAATAGATTCATTATATTATTTGGTACTTCTAAACTCTCAAATGACAAATATAAAGCAGCAGTAAGTAATTTACTTATGAATATGTTGTAGATTTGTTCACAAGGATCATTTTATTTTTATATTGTGCTTATAAAAAATTCTAGTTTATTTCACATTATTATATAATATAGACCTATAGACCTAAAAGTATTATCAAGTATGTCAATTATACTATTTATATCATAAAATTTTACAGTATTACATTAAAAAGAAAATGCTAAAATATAGACATTAGATAGATATATGATTGATGAAAATTTGAAATGTTGAGGCTACTACTTATTGATTCATTCACATTCTTATTTTTTATTTTATGTTTTTTTCATAATTAATTAAAAAAGAAACTTATTCTTTAAGCTTTGCCTAGATCGTTACGTTTATTTTTTTCTTTTCGTTATTTCACCTTTAATGTTTAATCTTAAATTCATTTTTATCCTCTACACTGTTAATATATACGAATAAATATCATAAAAGATATTTTTAATAGAATAGTCATTATTTCTATGGTATATTTAAATTTCTTAAAACAGATGTGGATATAATTGTATTAGAATATCGGTACAAGAGTGTCCAATATGAAATATGTAAATTAAATTAATGTCAGTATACATTTCTATCATGATTCTAAAAGTATATTGATATTATTATCATTTTGATTTCTATTATGTGAGCGCAATTTTGAGAAAAATATACATTATATTTTTTATGATTTATAGGATATTAAATTTTGTATTTATTTTTCAATAAATGAATGCAGATGCCAAATGATAATATATAATTAAAATCAAATACAATTTAATTTATTATATAATTTTTTTATTATTTTGCATGATTATTCATCTGATTTATAGTTTTTTTTTTTTTTGGTTTAATAATAATATTAAACGTAATTTCATTTAAATATCTTAACTTGCTATCATTATTGAATATGAAAAAAATATATTTATTGTAGTATAAACAAATTTGTCTATTTTCATAATTCATTTGTAAACATTACTCCACAACAAATTATTAAAATATATTTGAAAAAGACACGTAAAAGAATTATAATAAAGATGTATCTAAATCTAAAAAATATCTAATATTGTTATAGTACAGTATGAGAAAATAAACTTAGTAATTGTGCATGTTTTATTCGTAGAATTGAATGTGTGTACAAATGAAATGGTATATTACGACTCGATAAATAGTAATGCAACCCTTATCCAAAATTTCCATTGTAATATTAATGTTGATTTCTGAAAGTGACAAATATTATAGATGATATTATTAAAAGATTGTGTTTAATATACAAAAAAGAGATCTTTATAAGACAAAAGCAGTTTATAATAGTCTTATACATGAATTTAGCTGATAAAACTTTTTACCAAAATTTTTACAATTTTCTTGATTATATCTCTTTCCGATCTTTTTTTATTATTCTCTTTTAGAGTTTCTTAGGCATGTAATATATTTAATACCATTTCGTATAGTTATTAGTTTAAAATAAAATCTCAAATAGTTATTTCTTTATTATTTAAAAGCTATTAACATATATTTCACCTTTTTCTTTCATAAAATATTCGGATACATTTTGCAATAATGTTTTTATTTTTAAAGGCTTTATCGATGATTCTTTCTAAATCAGCTAAATCACCTAAGTCGACTAAATCAGCTTACTACATTTTATAGACATTTCCGACAAAATGCTTTGACTTCATGTTACGAAGTTGACTTGTTACATACGAATTTTAATTTAAACTCAAATATTAAGCAATCGACCCTTTCATAAGAAAAAAGTTTAGATAGATGATTGTTTATATTAATAAGTATCAATACAATTTCATTTGTATAATAATAAAGATACCTCCTACCATTTTCATGATGATCAAATACTCATTAAATAACTGTGCATTATAGAATTGAATTTGAATTATACTATATTACAATTGCATTATATTATTCTTAAAATATGCATAAATTTCTGGATACTAAAGTTAGACTAATCGATTAAACCTGACAAAAACAAACAAATGATTTGAAGTAACAAAAAATTATAATTTTTTTATTTGTTTTTTTTTTATTGAAAGTCAAAAAATATAAATATATTTATTTATAATTAATACTAGTTATTCAAAATAAAAATGGTAAAATTTAAAAATCTATATATTTATAAAAAACATGAAAATTTAACATAAATTTCTTTTGTCCATATATTTTTGATATGTATAATGACAAGTTTATAAATAAATTTGTAATCATCCAATTTATTAAATCATAACACTTTTAGTTTTTGTTTAGTTAAAAAAATTATATTTATAATAATTTCAATTAGTTCTATTCGATTACTTCTTTGTATTTAATTTAGTATACGTGCGTTAATATAACACTCACACCTATTAATTCAATTGATTTAGAAAAAAATTTATTATTTTTGAAATTCTTCAAATTATAAATATTTATTGATTATAAATTTCAAATTGAACAAATATAACTTAACATTTAGCATTATTATCTTTAATTCGTTTATTTGAAACTATCGTGATCCGTATTACTTGGCACAGATAAACAGAATCAGTTTTATAGATACAAAGATTTCGAAGATTAATATTTAAATTTTTTTAGCAGCAATCTTAAATAATATATATTTTTGTATACTTTATCCAGATTAACCTTAACTATTCATATTAAAAATAAAATAATTTTCAACGTTTAAAGTGTGCAATAATGCTAAGTCATTCTTTCCAGAATTTATTCATTCGGATTTAAGTGGAACTACAGCAAGTGCATAGATTATAAGGGTTTTTTTTTCACTTAGTGTGGAAAAAAATTGAAGTGTTAATATTTTATAGAGTCAGGTTAATATTTATAAGGAATATTATGAATTAATTTAATATATATTAAAATATAGTCAGATATTGGTTCTCACTCATAATTTTTGTTTATGTTTAATAGAATGAATTTTTAAATGCTCCCTTTTTTTTATAACAAATTGTTTTCACTTGTTTTAAAAAACATTAAAACATATATTTGTAAATTATATATTATTAAAATATTTAATTATTCTCAATTTTTTATATTCTACCATTATTAATTACAAGATAAGCTACTACAGTCTTATAAACAAATAAAAAACTATCACTAAAAAATGAAAACTAAAATTATTATTTTAATTTACTCTATTTAGCTAATTTACTCCGTCGGTGGTAATAGAGTAATAATTTGATACATCCCGCCGTCTGTCTCAAATTCCTGCAATTAACTTAATTTAATTTATTATAATCCTTAAATAATAATGCATCAAAGAGAAAAATTATTTCATAATAATTACAGCTATTAGAAGAACTATCAGAATAGCAATCATAATAAAAAAAACGATACTCTTAATAATATTACTTTGTTAATATTACTATAGAAATATTTTCTTTTTAATACAATACAGAAGAAGATTACATCATCTACAAATTGTGTAAGGCAATAAGAAAATAAGAACAGTCGATATTACTATTAATCTACTTTTATTTCTGCAAAATTTTATATTATTTCCCTATTTCTATTCTTGGTATCAAGCTATGTCGAAAATCTGATGACAATCTTTATTCATAAAATATTTTACAAATACAAGTTGTACTTCATCCACTTTATTTATGATTTTCCTACTTTGCTTCCAAAAAAGGAATTAAATTATACCTACAGAAATGAAAAATGATATGGTATCATTATCTTTAAATAATCTTCGTTTAGCATTATTATATAAAATCGTTTTTATCGATATAAATTTTTTCATAATGTACTACAATATCATATTTAATTAATAATAGCTGTTAAACACATAAAATTGCGCGTGTCATATTTAAATTAGGTAAAAAATAGGTGAAATTAGAATGGTTCAATCAAACAATTCTTAAGTTCTAAATATTATTAGTAGTAGAAATAAATTTATTATAAAGATGTACAACTTTTATGAATATAAATCTATTTAAATTAGAGACAGATTAAACTAAAATAGATTAGTTTTTTAATTTGCATATGAATTATCTATTTAACCAATTTTTATTATTAATTTCTACAATAAAAAAAAAACTTACTTAAAAATTAGTAGCTAATTTAATAGTAACATAATAGTAATTTTTTGGTATGCAAAATTTTCATTTATGTCACTATTTAAATTTTAAAAAATCTTAATGCTATTAAAAATTTAAATATTGTGAATGATTATTAAATATTACTTAATCAATTAATATATAGTGTATCATTAATTCATATCTTAATGTTATCTTTAAAAACTATAAAATCAATTTAACTTTATTTTTTTATTATATATTTTAAGGAAGGCAAATTATGAATGTTATGTATTTTTACACTAATTTAAAATAGTATTTTTAAGCCTGAACAAAAATTTTAAGTAAATAAAATTTAATATTCAAATATTAATTTATATTATAATTAACTTATATTAATTAAAATAAAATTATAATATATGGTATAATTCATCTTTATTTTGCTTCAACATTTGCTTTCTACTTATAAATTTTATTAAATGATTTGTAATATTCTATAAATATTGTCAAAAGTTCAATTTTACTTTATAGTAAGATGCACTCTTATTATTATAAATTATGAAATTTTACGTTATTCGAACATAATTTATTATACTAGATTAATGATTTCATTATGTGATAAATAATAATAATAATATAATGATTTTAATTCATTCTAATTACGCGAGTATAATCACCGAATGTTATAATTGTACAATGTATGATCATTAAATGATATTATAATGATTTGACTAAGAAAATTTATATTATTACTTAATATTAGTCCAATTAAATATTAAACGATCTTTTTAAAATTATTTAAATATTATCACAATCCAAGTAATATTTTTTAATAATGAAATGATGTATTTGATGAGCCATATTTAATATTACAATTATCAAATGAAACTATATATATTTTTGTTATCTATTTTCATAAATTAGCATACCTCAATTATACTGGTGTTTTACAATTTCATTTTAGGAAACGTATCCATATCGACTTCATTTTTTCATAATTGATATAATTTATATTATTAAAGAATCCACAAAAATAAAAAGAGTATTAAGGCAATTAATTATTTTGTCTATCTGCTTGAGCATACAAACTATTGAAAATATAATTTATCAAATTACATAATGCTATCATTAAAGAATATATTACATTATAATTTAATGATTATTTTACCAATATTTTTGTATATATTTTCAAATGTATTATTATATATTTTAATTTATATATATATTAATCTTATTACATATTTGTGTGAATGTTTTCAATAGTATTTATAAGGTAATTATATAAATACAGGAATTTTTAAAGTGCAGAATAATAATAATATGAATTTTTTAAAATCAGATAAAATGAAAAAATAAAGTGAGACGCAAGATGGAGTTTAATGAATGCATAGTTTTAATTGGCAGCTGAAAATGAGGAAGGCTGATAGCTGTCGTGTTTGTAACAACTGTCGTGTTCAGAATCAAGTAATTCTGTGGTAGAAGTAGTGACTGGAGGGGTCGGAGCAGCGTTACAAGCCTACGCAACAGTTTAGAGTCAAGTGTTACGTCAGTGAAAGTGTTATGGCAATGTGGGCCGAGGCTAACCTGTAAGTTGCTATGAGTCGTTTGAGTCCTGTCTCCCCGTACAAAGAGCCACAGACTCTCGCGGTGCATAAGACATAACAATCACAAGACGCATAAACGAAATTCGGTAATAGACTGCGCGTTCACGCTTTATATTACACATACGTAAGAAGTTTCGAATTTAATAAATGAATGTTTGGACACGCAATATCTTTATTTAAAATGTAATTGAACATTTTAACAATAAAATTATTTTAGACTAAAATTAGCATGTTAAAAGCAGAAAAATAAAATTAATGAGATCTAAGGAAATGATAAAATTTGACATAATGCGGATTATTATATTCATAAGTAATTATAATCGTTTAAAAATATATATATTGAGATAAATTTAGCCCTCGCTTTATTTAGAATTTGATAAATGAAAGTTTACTTGTATTTATTTTACTCTTCAAAAGTCTAAACATTATTTATTTAAAAGAAAGAAAAAAATTGAACTTTAAGATTTACAAGATTAAGAATAATACAAAATCTATTCCGCGTATTAAATATTTTGCTCACTGCAATTATTACCTAATGTTTTGGTAATATAAAATTATCATTACCAGTATAAAATAAAAATTAAATTTTCTTTACAATTTGTCCAAATTAAATATAATTTTTGTAATCGGCCAAGTTTACATTTAATGAATATATAATAATAAAGTCTCAGTCAGTAAAATATTTTATCATTATATAACACGTGTGTAAAAAAAATACATTTTTTATAACAAGAGATAGGCGTTAATTGAATTGATTTATATTGCTAAACCATTTCTCTCTTAGATAAATAAATAAATTGTTATTTAGTTTTGAAATAATTGATTAGGCAATATTTCTTATATATTTATCAGAATTTCCTGTATCTTATCATCAAATCTTTGTAATCATAAATATAATATATATAATTTAATATGGCATACTTAAAAATTGAAATACTTTGAATTATTAAAATAAAAAAATTTAATTATAATATTATGAAATACATAAGAAACGATAGCAAAGCATATTTCTAGACATAATATGATTTTATTTGTTAAAATTCTACGATAAATTTCTAAATATGTTAATGATGTACTGATTATGCAAAATCGAGCTTCTTAAAAGTACTTCTATAAAAAGCATATTAATGATGCTTAATAATAATGAAATAGAAAAGTGAGAATACCAAGTATATGATAAAATCTCTTCTTCTTTCACAATGTTACACGACTATATTTCTCTCTCATTGTTTCCTGTCCAATTAGAATTATTAATGCAGCACACTATTTGATTAAATGTGTATCAATTTTCTGAAATGTTTATATTTTATTATGATAATAGACGTTATTCTATAGCATAATTATAGAAATTACTTTTTGTTACCTTCCGCATAATATGTAATATATGATGTACCAAAGATGGACGAAAAAATGCAAAATTTCGTATATTGAAACAATCGTTTTTACAATCTTGATTAGAAAGAAGGACCTATGAATTCCTCTAAGGTACTACTCTCTTATTTAGGTCACAATATTGCAAAAAGTTAAATAATGCAACTGAAAAGAGCTTGATTTTTAAATACAACTCATGATCAGGAAAAAAGTCGAGCTTATTAACTCTTGATGCGCTGAACTTAAAAGATTTAGAAATATAGTTCGCGAAGGCGTTAGTGTTGGTGTGTTAGATCCTGAGCATGATCAGTATGTTGATTATTTCAAAGAGTAAATCTACATATAGTAACAACTTTATGCTCTAGCCTTCCAATTGTAATAACTCATAATATGCCCACTAATTATAAATTATTTTAAAAAAAATTTTATATTTTAAATTAATACGTTTGTAGCTATATCAATCATATTATTGGTTGTATTAATTATATTAATTATATTAAGAATATTATTAGTTATTTATTATATTGAAATTTGAATGAAAGATCATTTAGTGTAATGTAACACATTAAAAACCTAGATTATTAAATTTTTAATTAATACTTAAAATAATATAATTATATGAAATTTTGAATAAGAATATTAATAAGTAAATAAAATGAAATTGAATTTATAAATTCATTTGCATAATTTAACTATTTTTACATTTATTAAATTAGTTATTAGAACATTTACTTAGTTTAATGAATAATTTTTTATATAAATTAAACTATTTACCAATTGATTGATTATATATACTAAATGTAATACTGTTATTTATTATATATTTCTAAAAAGTAAAATATAATTTAAAAAAAAACTATTACTCTTATGAGTTATTTTATGACACTGCAATATGAAAATCCATATTCGCACAAAAAATTTGATTTGTATTTATATATATATATATAAACTTTATATTGACTACGTTATTTCAATTTATATTTAATTTGAAAACTCAAGAAAGAAATTATTTATGAATTATCTATCATATTTCGAAGTTATTATTAAAAAAATCATAAAAATACACAGTAACCCCTCTATAGATTATACACATAAAAATTACATAAAATGTTTTAATATAATACATAACATTTTAGATGATTTATAAGCACCCTTTTTATGTCGGATTGTAGCAAGGAGGTGCAAATTAGGTCGTTTGAGAGATTTTTAACTCCGTGATACCTTACATACTTTACTTCTCTTATACAGATGCGCAAATGTAGTAAAGATCTGATACTATTATCCATAATTGCACACCCCCCCCCCCTCCTCGCGAAGTTGTGGTTTTTAAGTATATTAACATAAGTGTACTCGCTCTACTAGAGAACCTTGACACAGTGAGTGTTAGACATTTCATGCAATAGCGGAAAATGCAATCTATTTATCGCACTTTATTGAAGATTTTCAGTGCATCAACATAAATATTTACATATTGGTAAACCGATATATAATATAATAATTAAACTTATAATATTAGTTAAGCAAAGAAGTATTCCTCAGCTTTATTATAAAAAAATTTACTATATGTCATATTAATTCCATATGTATCTAAATATTATTAAAAGACAAATACTTTATATTAAAAGTTAATATTTAATTATCATTATATATTTGGATTCCAAAACTACAATTGTAAGAAATTATATACTATAGCTGTTTTAGAATGTAATTTATAGATCTAGAATTTTATAAAGTATTAATAGACATCGATTTTTATGATCTTTTCCGATATTTAAAAAAATCTTCCATTCATTATCAAGGGCTATCGGAACATATCGTTTTAATCTTTTATAAATATATTTAAAATTATAGATAAATTTTTTTAAGTATTATCTTTTTTTTCATTCTTTTATAATATAAAAAATTAAAAAACATAAATATAAAAAAACGAATTATGAAGAATATGAACAAAAAACCGTACAACCTTATGTAATAACGGCAACCTAAAGCATCGTGAAAAGAATGGCAGTAGAACAATGTATAAAAAAAAAATAGATGAAAAAATAACGAAAGCTTTTACTTATGAAAACGCAGAAAAGGAAATTTATAAAAAACAATTTATATAACTTTAATTTATAATGACTATAAAAAAATTATTTGATTAATTTATAAAGAAATTAAATTAATAAACAGTTGAACAATGATTAAATATTAACAAGAACATAAATTCAAGACACAAATTTTAATAATATGAATGTAAAAATATAATGGCAATAGTCATTCGAATTTAGCTGTAAATCGAAAATTCAATGTATATAATAAAATTATATAATATAGATTTTCTTTTATTTATTGCAAAAGATTATATGTAAAGCAGAGATTAATAGAGGAATATCGAAATGCAAAAATTAAATAGAAAATTATTTTTCTAATGTATTAAATAATGTACTAATAATAATTAGCTGGTACAGCGACACCCATATGCTTCCCCCGATGACATATCAATTAAAAACAATGTCAAAATATTGTAAATAATTGTCATTCAAAAATAAAAAATTCTGTTGCACTACCTAAGAATCAAATTAATAATTTTATATTAAATATCAATATAATAATATTAAATAATATAAAAAAATAATATCAAAAGAAAACAAGGGGAAAAATGGAATAAATGTTTTGAACAAGTAGTAAAAATATTCTTCTTTTAAATTAAATAGGAATAAAATTGTTTAAAAATTACAAAAGTTTGAAAGATGAAATTTCGTCATTACAAAGTATTAAGCTTCACATAAATTGAAATAATAATTATTTTTTAATTAATTGCTAACAATAAAAAAATAATAATAAATTCAAATATGTTTCAACAAATCAAGAATATTTCTTAAAGAAATCGCTTGATTTTAACGGTAAAATCCCGATTTTATAATTCCAACAATAGTTGATTAAAAATATATTGTTAAAAATATTATTTAGTTCGTTAGATAATATAACAATTATTATTTAATCTTATCAAAATAATAAATATTATAATAGAAATTTCTTATAGAAGCAAATAAATTTTGAGAATTTATAAATAAATTAAAAATATTAAAAAAAAAACTATTTAATATAATAAAAATAAATTCGTAAAATGATGATTATTATTTTTAAAAAGCGAAATTATTGGATACATAGAAAAACGATTTGACACTATAAAGTATATTAAAAAATAAAGAAAAAGAAAATTAATTAATTTAAATTAAAATTCGAAATATATATTATATCATTTATTTCTGTCTAAATAATAATAAAATACTAATATTATCCTGCAGTAATGACAACAAATACTAATTGCGTTAATTATAATAAATTACAATCAATTAATAAATTTAATAATAATGTTTAAATTTCATTACGTTA
Source organism: Ceratosolen solmsi marchali (assembly GCF_000503995.2). Taxonomy (NCBI): domain Eukaryota; kingdom Metazoa; phylum Arthropoda; class Insecta; order Hymenoptera; family Agaonidae; genus Ceratosolen; species Ceratosolen solmsi. The sequence goes on from NW_011948415.1 coordinate 16,002,645, forward strand.
TTCATTACCAAAATACTTTAATAAACTCATATAAAATATAAATAAAGTTTTAATGTAAAGTACAATATATTATTCCAAAACACATTTTGTGAACATTTTATGTACAAGCAATATTTGCACTCCAAAATAATGAAAATCACTATTTGTATACCTGTACTATATATTAAATCACACACGCGCGCGCGCGCGCACTTACATACACGCCCAATGTAATAATTTTAATATTGAAAAAATAATTTTCATTAAATATTAGCCAAGAATAAAAAATATCTAACAATTTTACCGATCTGACCTAAATAGCACAAAAGTTTATTTAACACAAGCACCCAAGGAATAATAAAAAAAACTAATAATATTAGTATATTATGAAATCTATAAAAATATTTGTTTAAATAACTCATGGATTGTTATAAATTACTACTAGTTCAATTGTACAACAAAGAATTAAGCTTTTAAAATAAAATAAAATAAAGCAAAGGCTAGTTTATAATTGATTTATGTAATTAATTAATTTATATAAAAAAAAATTGATACTGTAAAATATTTAGACCAATTGTATATTTAATATTGTATATATCATTATTGTGATTTTTTACTTAAGCTATATAAAATCATTTATTTTTACGTTTTTAATGCATTAATAACAAATATGTATATATATTTAAAATCTTTATAATATATTTAATATTAATTTTATAGGGTTTTTTATTTTCAGAAATAATAAATCTCAAAAAGAAAGCGCATTAATAATAAAATTATGAATTCTTTAGTATTAAAAATATGCTGATAATAAAAATTATTTGTATTTTAAATTGAAAAATAATATTTTTGGGCTTGTCAACTAGACATATTTAAAGTTATCAATAATAATAATAATAATAGACGAGCTTTATTCTATCTTTTATTCATTATATTTTATTCAATCTATTATAAAGTATATTTTTATCTTCTAAAAGATTTTTAATAAAAAACAATTTGAAAATATAGTATTTTTCCTCTGTTGTTGAATGTCACCCTCAACTTTAATATTTTTAAACTATTCAATAAATAAAGACGTAATAAAATCATAATATTTAACCCTATACAATAATTTTACTATTTATAATACTATCAAAAATGCTAAAGCATTATTAATTTAAATATCAGTATTTATTTAAAACATCCTATGCTTATATTGAAAACCGAAAAATAATTCTATTAAATGAATTTTAACATCAGAAAGAAATGACAGAATTTTAATGTAACATAAAATATGTAAAACATTTAAATTCTTTGGAATAAATCGTTATATTTTATAAGTAATATTGATTGATGATTAGTTTAAGATTAGTTACATTTTCAAACAAACATTGATATGTAATTAATACAAACTAAAAAGCTTTCTCATAATTGAGAATATAGTTTAATTCGAAGTAATTCAATATTGAAATTAACACGTGCCATAATTATGATTATCTTTATGTATGACTAATTAGTGATTGCTATATCTCATCATTACTTATAGAAAACATAAATACAAAATTTTAATCTTAACTTGTATTCATGGTGAAAAAATAAAAAATTTCTATCTTATAACCAATTTATTATACAAATTATCGCTCACCAATGTGTTGAAGAATTTTTTTGTTTGTTGCATTATTGTAATCGTGGTTTAAATAATATTTGTTTATAAATATAATTATAATCAAAGTATGTTAAACAAATCTACATTAAATAGCACAAAGGCCTACAGAAATATGATAAAGAATTATTAAAAAATAACAATGATAAAAAAAACCTAAATGTATTGATAAAAAAAATTAACCATAGTATTAATGATGAATTTTCACCGAAATAAATATTAAATAAATAATTTTAGTCATTTTATTTTGTAATAACTTAATATAAAATATTATAAAATAATTTCTATGATATCTATGTATCCTCACATAATGCTATAGTTTATGGTATAGATAAATAAACAATAATAATATTTTCGTGCTTAAATTTCCCTTTATTTAAAATATATATTATATTATATATGCATTTTTTTATCTTCGATGAACTTTTTAAATATAAAAATTATTAACGGCTCAATTGAATTACACAGGCATATATTCCAAAGACAAAATATCTTAATGAATTTCCAACTGAAAACAAATTGTAGTCTTCTTTCTTGTACATGTGAACATAATTATGATCTATATGAAATAGTTAAAAATTTTATTTATTTTTACAATAATTTGTTAAATTTTTTTTAATAAATTCACAAATCAATTTCTTGTAAATGTAGTTGTAATAAAGTATTTGTTGATATTTGAAAAAATTTTTAAAAAATCAATATTTAATACATTTTTTTATTATAAATTATTTTATATAATTTTACTTTTTCATAATTTATAGTTAAACATCTTTTACCTATAGAAATTCGGAATTGTAATTATAATTTAACATGTGTATGCCTGACCATATTGTGTTGCTACTACTATATTGTAGTCAGTATAAAACTTTTATTTTTAATTATTAGTTTATAACAAATTTCTCTATTTTATTAATTATTATAAAGTTAAATTATTAAGTTTTTAATTATGTATATCCACACGTGCTTATGTAATCAATCTGAATCTTTTTGACAAAATTAAAGAATTTAAAGTGTTATAGTTTAAAAATAATTTGTTACTAGACGGTATCAGTGGTTATTTTTTAAATATTAAATTTATATTTTATATGAGAATCACTAAAATTTTATTGTTTAATACTTTATTATGTATGTTTATGCACAGTTTTAAATTAATTGTAAATGTTTACTACTAGATTATCCATATGTACACATATGTATTTCAGATTTGTGAACATTATTTACTTCTTAAACATATTTTATCTTTTGATTTGACCATTGACCTAATAGTTAAGAAAATATTTAAGATATAAGAAAATTTGTATGCTTGTATATTCATAATGTATATAAATATCGTGCATGTCGTTCTTGCTGACATATAGACCTACAATTAAATTTATAATTAATATTAGATATAATTAAAAAATGTAGATGTGATTTTAATTTTTTTACATGTATTTTACATAGTAATTTTATCAGTTTTATAAATATAATCGAGCTGTAACTTAATTCTTGTATATTTTATATTTATAAGTAGATTTTTAAGTTAATCAATTTACATTATATAAGAGAAATAATAGATTTGATGACAATTTCCTCCTATGTTAATTTAATTTATACATAATTCAGAGTTCTATTGCAAATATGTCAGAAAAAGTGCAAAGTTAGTATTAGCAAGTAACCTTGCCACAAATAGAGAATAAATAAAAAAAAAATTATACAGTTTGTATATTACATTAACACAAAGAAATTTTATGGTTTGGATGAGTAATTGAACTCGGTAAAGACTACTAAAACTAATCAAAACATTAAAGAAAATGAACTCAACAATCACAAAGCTATCGATGCTACTCATTGTTATCTCAATGCACATGCGTATTGACTGATCCAATCGTTTTCAAGATCATGACCTAGTTCCTACTTCAAATACAGTCTTGATATGTTCACACTACCATTTAATATTCTCGCTATATTCCTTTCGAAATGTATTTAAAAAATTCTAATATATATATATATATATATATATATATATATATATATATATATATATATATTCGATTCATTTATAAATTAAAATAAACATGAAAAATAAATGTATTTACGAAATAAATTATTAATTCAAAATAAAAATTGTAATATTAATAATTTACTTTGGAATTATATAATATTGATGCTGAACCAAATATTTAAAAAAAAAATTCAAAAAGTTATAATCTGAATGAAAATTGTTGTATATAAATTATTCCGTTTCTTCATTTTTATTTAAAAATTATTAAAATAAATTTTATGTTTATATTTAACTTTTTCTTTTTATTAACTATTAATTTTTATATTTAAATTAATGTAATTTATTATATTAACTAAAATAAACGAATAATTTTATATTAAATTATTTAAGAAGTTTTTATAGTTTTTGACAAAAATTTATTTCAATTAATAATTTTTTTAAACTTTCTTTATATTTTTTTAATTTTTTTCTGATATTTTTTATAAATTAGTATCAATATAATAATTATGACGATCTTTTACACATCTTTCGAACATATTAAGTAAGTGTAAATATTAATAATATTTAAGTGTATAGGATGATTTAAATTCTTTTCTTTTTTTTCATATTGTATAAAAAATAGTTTATTTTTCATTTATTATTCTATACAATTCGTGATCATTATACAAAAAGGTTCATAATTTGCTTTTGTACTGTGTAAACTATGGATTACTGATACTGATAACTAATATAAATAAATAAAGTAGTTACCAATACGTATTACGCAAATTATAATATTTTTACTTTTCTATCTTTAAGAAAACAAGAATATAAAATTACGAATTTCTAGTTATATAGTTGTTGAAAGAAAAATGAATGCTTGAATCTAGCAAATCTAGTCTTTGTGTTCATCACGATTATATATTGCCTTTTGATATTTTTCAAATTATTACACAACTTTTAATTTTTGTTTCTAGTTTGTAATAATTTCGTTTTATAATTATAACTGCTTCCCATAAATAATGAGCTTTAATAATAATTCAAAAATAGACTGGACAAGTATAATAAATATATGTCATAGCGAATATCAAGAAGGATTTATATAATAATTTGAATTTTCACACATATCATGTGCATACTACCAAAAATTGATACATTAATGATATATTTTAATAAGACAAAAATTATTAGTAAGTATAAATTTTACAAAACAAAATTGTTACATTTAATTAAAGATGTGATTTAATTAAATGTATATTTTTAATAATAATAAATTTATTAAACAAAAATTATTATAATATTTAGAATGTTTTATAAATTAAATTGTAATTCAGTTTCAGTATTTAAATACTCAGATTCTGAATACTTATTTGAATATGGAAACAAGCATATCTTTTTTACATATATATAATTAACAAAAATCAGATATTTAAATATTTTGTCTAGTTGAATACGGATTTTGATTAGTTCCAATTTAATTCAAGATTAATTTAAATTTGTTATAGTAGTATTCGACTAATTAGTAATCCTTTTTTTACCTTAATCTTCCTTGCTCAATAAATAACGCACCTTTGGACCTTATAAGTATTGTCTTTAACATAACTGAATGCAACCGATCTCATTTGCCTTAAAAAATTCCTAATAATTCAACAATAATGAATATTTAACAAATAAAATAAAATTTGTCTAAAGTTTCATCTAATAAATTAGAATGAGGTCAAATATTTAAACACATATATCGAAATATTAATAGATTAAAATATATATATAGTATTATCAAAATTTATATAAATGTTATAATATTGGGTACTCTACGTGCTTTACAAATTGTATATAATTCATTAAAATTTATTTATCTTAAAGTAAATAGTAAAATTGTAAGTTAAACTGTATGTTTATTTTCATTTAATAAACATTATTTAAATTAACAATTGAACAATAAATAAGGATTTACTTTTTATGTATGGTAGAATTAATTTATTTTCTATTATGTTATAATAAAGATTTTATTTGCAATTTAAAAATGATAAAGGTAAAAGATAATTTTTTCGTAAATGTACATACTAGCGTAGGTTGATCAATATATGTATTTAACAGTAGTTTAACTTATTTTTCTTTAATTCATTCTTTTATTTATTTATCTATTAGATTTTTTAATTATTTCGTATATAGGGCAACTTAAATCTATGGTTTTATGCAAAATGTTTATGATTTTTATTTATATTTTTCATTTTTCTTTTAATTAAAAATCTCGAATTATAATTTATATGTAATCACATATTATTAATAATATTTATCTTATATATGGTTATAATTTATAATAAATTAGAATTAAAAATTAAATGATAAAAATTTATAAATGAACCGCATGAAATCAATAATTATTGTCATAAATATTATTATTAAAATGATCATTATCATTTCATATCATGTAATAAATTGATCGTTAAAAAGATATAATAATAACAAAAATGATGTAGCATGTATAATAAAATATATGCACCTTAACTATCACTAACAGTTATTGCAGTTTGTTACATAAGAATTGTATGTTGTTGCAATTATAAGTTCTTGTCTTTAGAATCTTGCTATTAAATACACTTAACTATCGTTAGGAGGTACAACCTAACTCGCTCAGATATGCTATTGGAAATATTCATAAGACGCGTAATTATAGGAAGAAAAAATTGAGAGCTTCAATTTATTATTATTGTTAAGCATTTACTTCGAGCATTTTATTTTATTAGAAGTTGGAGCGGGACGGATAAGTTAAGACACAATTGATACTTGGTGTATCAGTGATATGACATTTGTAGCTTACATAACTTTTATTGTTAAGAAAAAGTTAGAAAATTATCAAGGATAAGGTAGGTACAAAAGAAAAAAAGAAAAATAAAAAAAGAGCTTGTAACCACAAGAGGGTCGACTACCATTATACTCAATTATTTTCTGCTCTTCACTCATGTATAGTTTTGAGGCCTTAGATCAGAAGAAATACTCTTATTGAGAATATAAAAGTAAAATACTATTAAAAATGAAATGTGATCATAGAATCAAATTTATACCATCATAATCTTTCCAAACAATTATCTTAAAATTAAATTATACATTATATATTTTAGGCATAGATATACACTATTGGCTTTACACATATATACATATATTAAATTAATAATTTATTTAATTAACGTCAAACACTAATATTTCACAGATCTCAATTTAACTTTTAGTTTATAAAATATTTCTATTTTTTATTAAAAAGAAACTAAACGATGTTATTGTATGTAATGAATTTAATTATTCAAAAATGATTTGAAATGTAATTTTTTACTAAACGAATTTTTCGATAATTGTATTACATATTTAGGATCCTTAACAGTATTTATTATAAAAGCTTCGCATAATATAGGGTAAGAATAAAAGCTATTTAATAATGTCTTATTAATCCATTAATTGCTAATATTATATCTTCTTACTAAAATACTATCATTTTAATCTTATTAAATTCAATATAAATTTTCTTAAAATATTATATTTTCAATTGCAGTTGCAAATCTTTGATAACAACTTCAATATTAAGAGATTTTTCATTTTCAACATTTCAATTATTATAAAAATAAATATAATATTAAATAATAAACTAAAGGTTAATTTTTTTTTAAATATTATGTTTTAATATATTATATCAAATTAAATAGCACAAATAAATGAGTATTACAAATTAAAGAATTCTAATTTTCTAGATAATGATTTAAGATATTTCTAGAATTGTATCTAAAATATAAAAATGAAATTTTAAGAATATAAAATTATAAATATCCAGCTGAAGTATATTTTGTAAATTCCATTTGATTATATTGCAAATTTGTGTACATGTTAAATATTATTGTTATGCTATCGTACGTAGGTAATTTATAAACAATACTCTTATAAACTAATTGTATTCTATTCTCTTCTTTATAAATGTAATAACTCAATACATATTTGTGTACTTGTGTGTGTACGCGCACGTGTGTAAAAGTATTAATTAAAAATTTTAAATATTAAGTACATAAAGTAGTAATGTCTAAGTATTACAATTTTTTATACTTCAAAAGCTATGTACTCACATTTTCTGCTCGGTCCTTTGCCCGTTAAAAAAATGTTATGATATCCGAAGGTCGTCTGGGGCGATCTTATCGATTCACCATCAGTACGTTATACATATATTTTAAGAAAAAATGTAGATAATTGACCTATCCCTTATAATTTTATATTATTATACTTATTTTTTCACTTGAACGTATTATAATAAAATTTAATTAGTCCATGTTTTATGTATCTTTTATGAAATTAAGAAGATGATACAAAATAAAACTGTAACTATTTGTATTGTTATGATTTTAACATAATAGAATAGCAGTTTCTCATTGTTTTTTTATTATTTATAAGAAAATCCAGAATAAAATCAATTTTAGCTAAAATGATCTTGTTTATGATAGCGAACGATACAATATATAGATAATTTTATGCATATGCATATATATTTATAAGTTGTATTCACTTATAATTAATTTTTGTACTTTCTGAACTTTAAGAAATATTGTAATTAGAAAAACTAATTCAAATTCAGTATTTTTTATATTTACAATATACATCAAAGTTATTATTTTGAAATGACTTCAAACGTATGTTTAATAAAATCTATATATACTAAAAATGTTATAAAGTTATTACAATGTATCATATTTAAAATATATTACAAGTACGTTTGATGTATGTTTCAATAGAGTAAGTATAAGCATCGAACAATTGGTCTTCAGCAACATTTTATAAAAAAACGTAATAGTAGCCAGTACATTTTGGATTTTATATTAGCTTTCAAAATATTTTAAACTGAAAAAAATTTACAAAAAGTATTTATATATAACATAAATTTCTTTATTGTAGAATAAATATTATATTTCATTAATGTTAAACGATAAATATTAGTAAAATGATAATATGTGCTTGTTTTTACATAAATTCGATAATATATATAATGTTACTTCAATAATAATATTTATTTAGAATTTTATTTAGAAAGATATTTATTAATATGAATACTATATAACGTACTTAACAAATATTTATGACTATAAAGTTTGTCAATAGTTCATATAAATATAGTTTCATTTCTCTTAAAACATATTTAACCATTGAATATAACATATAGTATGTAATATAAATACAGTGTCAGAAAAATTTTGATTATAAATATAATTTTTAGTAAACAAATTAATTTATTATATATAAAATTAATAATACTCTAATTAAAAATTACGGATTTCTTTCATTTAAAAAATAATGTAATAATAAGATAAAGAAATTTTATATATAAGGATATACTTTATGTATAAGATTTCTATTCAAATACAAAATGCAACAAATTATTAATAGCTTTAAATTTTATAATCACATTAAATTAAGAATCGTTGACATATTCTAATCAAACTAGCCAGAAAAATGTGAGAAACTGTCATCCTTTCTAAAAGCATTATGAATAAAAAGTATTCTTCAATTACGATAAATCTTATTACAAGAAATTAAAATTATTTGAATAATTTGGTACTCTAAAATATTAAATCATGAATAAAAAACATCTTCCAATTAATTAAAAATTCACAAAAAAATGTTTAAATAATAGTCTTGTAACCGTATGCCTTTATATATATATATATATATATATATACATATATATATAAAATCTTAGTATGTTAACATTTATTTGTTTTCACAGTTTTTATAAAATTCAAATGTTATTTCATAATATTATATTCTCTAGAAATTTAAATGACTGGACTATGAATTTATTTAATTTTAAAATGCATAAATGTACTTTGATATGTTGCTTATTTCTTAAATAAGTTCCTATAGAATTACCTTTTACGTTTATTTGATAATTTGAATAATTTATACAATATTTTATATAATATTATATTCTCAACTATCTAATCATTAAGATACTATTCAATAAATCCTTATATATTTCATCGATTAATGAATTGAAATTAAGATAAAACTATTCTATAAAAACATAAATATATATTACATTGTTTTGTTATAACTTATTTTATTTATGTAAAATATGATATGTATCGAAATAAATAAAGCATTTTAATTTAAAGCATAGACAATTATGAAGTTTATTATTTTTGCAGTAAAAAAAAAAAAATATTTGAGTGCTTCTTAGGTTATATTCGATATATTCAAATAGAAATTTAGCAATCAACTTTGACATTTTTGTATCTAAATAAAGTACAAATTTGTATCTAAATCATAATCTATTGGTAATTATATATAATTATATATAAGGTACAATTAAATTAATAAGCCAAAGACTTTATATCAATTAAATAATAATATATTAAAATATTTTATTAAATTAAAAAAAAAAATTAGTTTACAATATCTTTTAGCGAATAATATAAATCTTATGACTCTTAATTTTGTATTTGTATATTATTTGTTATGCTTAGAATACAAATTATGTAAATAATGGGTTTAAAAAAACCAAGATTAATAATTGATTATGTAAAATAAATAAAAAATACTATAGACATATTAAAAATATGATAAATAACTATTTTTCCCTTAAAAAAAAATTTATTTTCTAAGTGATGGAACAAGAATAATAATATAATTTTTATATAAGAGTCAGTCGGATTAAGGGAGAGCGAGAAGAAGAGTGTCTAGACTAACCCACGCAAGGGTTGGCGCACTCGGCATAGCAAACTAGCGAAAGAAAATAAGAATGGCAGGATCATTTCAAGGGGATGACGCCGAGAGAGAAAGTACGAGTGTGGGTGAACTCAGAGTGGTGAAAGTCTTTCGATAACCCCTACGAAAGAACCAAGGTCACGGTCACAGGATTGCGCCCCGTTAACTTGAAATGACCCCCTCTCGCTCTTACCCTTTTTTCTTTCGTTCCAGTCGGTTCGTCGCCCTTTTACTCTCTTATTTTTTCTTAGTTTCTTCACTTTCCTTTCTTATTTTATTCTATTTACTTATAAATTTTTTATTTACCATCGTATATTATAATTCTAATACAATCAATAGCGACTCTATTTAAATAAAATTCTACATAATATTTTTATCTTATTTCATAAGGCTGTGCAACATTTAGACTAACTATAACTTTATACTCTTTGGTTCAGTATTAATACAATATCGTAAGTACAGTCGTAGTTTCAATAAACAACAATCCTCAGTTCTTTCACATTAGGCTCGAATCGTTTTAATAAAAGAATTACACCATAACGAAAAATGTAATATTTATTGAATCGTGTAATCAAATTTAAGCCATAGAAACACAAATTTCAATTTTAAATCGTCAAATTTTACTACATAAATTTGTAAAAATCTCTTGGTTGAATATTATTTTTAACTATTGAACGTAATGTGAAAAATGAACGGTGAACAATATCATCTAACTAAAATATATATATATATATATATATATATTACGCACGCACATACACACATATATAAAACTACATATTTTTATCAAATATTTATAATAAATAGTTTAAAAAGCATATATAAAATGTTTATAAACAAAAGTATGTATAAAAAAATTATAGAATCAAAATCCAAAAAAGAACAGTAATTTTTAAAACAACCTTTTATCATATAATACTAATGAGTTATAACAAAAAAATAAATGAATAAATATGAACTCACATTAAAGCTCCTAAGAAATATTTTAAAAAATATTGGAAGAAGACTTTATAAAAAAATATATTCAGAAAGCTAGAGTAAAATTTTCTTTCCCACTTGGGTAATCCTATGCGTTAATTGATTAAAAACAGGAGATCTCGTTTTCACGTTTATAAAATGCCTTGATTATATACTTGCAGCTACTCATTTATAATTATGTAGGACTTATTTTGTAATGAAGCCATAGTTAATTTGCTTATTTTAATATTTTTTTTATTTCAAATATTCTAAATTTTTGTCCTTAAACCATTTATTCAACGTTGTTGAGATATTGAAATTATTAAATCATTATATTGAAAAATTTTTTAAATTATTATGAAAAATCGTTAAGAAAATTGAGTAAAATTAATTTGATTTTAAATTTAAGCTTGAAATTTTACATATTTATAGTCTTTAGATTTTACAATAGTTAACAATACTGGAATTGAATAATCTATAATTAGAAAATATTTTATTTATAAATATTTTATTCATAAAGCAGTACCAACATTATAAATATTTATTAATTCTCATAATCTATATACATTACAGATTTTAAATATATCTTCTTTTATTTTTCTTTGATTGGATCTTATTTCATATTAGTTAATGTTGTCTAATTATATCCAGGGTGAATCAACGCTTTAATAGTAACCTTGACCGTGGTGGATCGATCAGTCCAGTGAAAACCGCCAGTCACCATGACTACCACAGCCCCTTTCTCTTTTTATCCCTATCTTACACTTGTTTACTTTCATTATTTTACTTGCCTATAAGATCTCCCTTGTCTCTCTCAATCATACCCATATATATCGTCATATCACCTTCTTATACCCACTTATTCCACCTCTCTTTCCGTTTATCTATGTCTGTTTGGAACTTTTTAAACTAATTGTATTTTAATATTCATTTCATAGATTTCATTATGTCATAAAGCAGATTTGTTATACATTATATATTTTTAAATAAAAGAAATTTAATTCTAAAAAAAATAGAACAAAAATTGAATAATTTTTTCATTTTAAGAATGATTGTCTCGATTACAAAAAATAAAATGTATTATACAATTTTTATAACCTGTATGATGAAATACAGATATTAGTGTGTCGTAAATTAAAGTGAAGTAATGAATTTTCAGTTAATGCCTCTTATTTTAAATAAGTGAATGAAGTAATGAATATTTAATACATTAATATTTTTATAAATATAAAATTTAAATCTCAAATTCAAAATATAAACATGTAAAATATAATCTATTATTTATATATATTTTTTTATTTTCATATTTTTATATTTATGTATATATATATATAAATTCAGAAACTTACAAGAATTTGTTTACAATTTAATTTTGGTTTATTAATTTACTCTATTATTAATAATAAATTGCAATTATAAATATTATGAATAAATAATAACATAAAAGTAAATAATAATTACTCATTTTATACTTAAGTTTATGGAAATGAAAGTAAGTATGGAAAAAAATTAATTTTTTATGTTAAATTTAAAAGCTTTTTTATATTATATGTATATTAGTAGTGGTATTTATTGAATGCAAGGCTACTATAAAAAAACAAATTTTTATCTTATTATCGTTATCGTCTTATTATCGTCTTATTTCAAATGAACATTAAAGTTTGATGCGTATTCTAACACTACTTCTTTAAGCTCTTTTATAAATTTATTTCATAGCTTTCCTTTTGTTTTTCAGCATTGGCACTATTTATAATTTATAACAACTATATTTGATATATGAAAATATGTAAAATATAAAGAAAATGATTTTTTATTTTATGTTTATTTTAACATAATTAGATTTATATTATAATCCTATATAACAATAATAAGAAGTTTATGAAACAAAATTATATATGAATTTTATATTATTATGTATTATTAATTAAATTTGTATGAATTATTATTATTATATACTATATTACGGTGTATATATATTAAATACTGTATTAAACTATATTAAAGTAACAATAGTTATATTTAAAAACAGAGGGAAATATAATAATACTGCATTGATAAAATTAAATAAAACTTTAATAAAATAATAGAAATATATGAATATATATTAATTAAGTGTAACTTCATGTCTTATATCAATTTAGAATGCAATCAATTAAGTTGTACTTGTTCATTTTGCTAATTTACTTACATTTAATATATTGTTTTTTACCGTCAATCCGTATATTCTTTTAATATGTACAATTATTTGTAAATAATTTAATATTTTTATCTAAGTAAATATTTGAATTAATTTAAAAAAATTTTGTTTTTAGTAATTTTATAGTATGGTATTGTATTCATACTTTTTGTGTAACCAACAAATTTATTTTTGGTTCTAGGTAAGATCAAAAAGATTTAGAACTTCCCTTTGCATTTTTCTAACTGCATCAATATTGTAAGTATTAAAAAAGTATTGATTATTGATATAAGAAAAAGATCAAATGATGGAAATAAGTAAATGATGAAAAGTAAATGTAAATTAGACAGAAAATAAGTGGCAAAACATACATCTAAGTAAAAGAGTACGTGATAGACAGAGAGAGAGAGAGAGAGAGAGAGAGCAGAGAAATGGGGAGAATTCTTCCGTTAGGTTCAAGGACAAGAGGGAGTTCAAAGAGAAGTACGAGGACGAGGATAAGGACGACGATGGCTACGGCCACGCCCTGTCTGTATCTGGCGCCCTCGTTCCAACTACCCTCTTCTTCTCAACAAATAGATTTTTGTTTAAAGACTATTAATATAATCATACTTTTTATCATTTAAAGTTAATAAATTCGATCTTTAACTATTGAAAACTCTTCAATTCATACACTACTTTCGTTAATTACTTATTTTTAATTTATCCGCTGTCTAAAACACAAAATTATTACAATTTTACTGAAAAAAAACTAAATAAATAATCTGAACATTGTTCTAGTAATAAATATAATAAGTCCCCAACACATCATTCATTATAAAATTGTCTAAATTCATTACAACTTTGGTGTTTAGGTGCACCAATCAATAAATTTAAAAAATAAATTCTTTAATTGAGATGTTATAACAACAGTCATCACGTATGAATAATAAATATAGATTATGGATATATTTAAATTTACTATTATGAAGATATATTAGACGCATTTGTTATATTTGCATTTGTTAATTAACAATAATCTTAGGAGATTATTTTGAAACATAAAATAACTGATATATTTCATTTTTTTAAATCAACAATAAAAATACGAATACGGGCAATAATTAGTATAACTCTCAATAATAATTTTCTGAATAACTAAATATTGTAAATACTTATTAATCAAATAAAAAATAAAATATACTTACAATATGCAGTTTATTGAGATTGCAGGTCAAAAAAATTATAAATTGATATTAGAGAGAAGAATAATAGAAGAATAAAAACATAAAAAATAGAGATAAATAGAAAATAAATGAAGAAAAGAATAAATTTATTTATATATATTTTTTTGTGTACATTATATTATTACATAAAAATTTTATGTATATATTATAGTATAGTATTTTATCAAACATAATTATTTCAATTTCAGCTATTTTTTTTAAATTTCATAAAATTTTAATGAATATATAAATGGTTTTAAAAATTATAGTTATACTTTTATTTATTTTATTTGGTCATAAAAAAAATTATTTTTTCCTAATAACTTTCTGGAATTATCTATTCATTTACATAATTTTCCAACTATGCATATAATTATTCATCTCATTAATTAAGGGTCACTTATTCTATTTTTATTTATTTTGAAATTCATAAAGTAAGGTTTTTGGTTTTTATTGTTTGAAGGTTACTTTGTATATCTTACTGTATTTTCTAACATCTTTATTTTATAATAAAATTAGTATTCAATTGATTATACACAATTTGATAATAACAAGTGGTTTATAATTAAGTGTTCGTTTTTAATGAATTTTTTTTTTAGCATAAAAATTGTCCAACCAATAAAAAGAAATTAACAATAATGTAACGAAATCATTTGTAAGCTTTTAATTTATTTGAATATAAATAAATAATTGATACAATATTTTAATTTATAACATTAATATTTATTTTAGTTATTTATTTTTCTTAACAATTACAAAAAGCACACACATATATATATATATATATAACTGCATATGTATCTGTCGAATTTTTGTACTGGAATAATAATTGTTTATTTTTATTATGTTCTATTCAATTGTTCAAATATTGTCTATATGTAAATTATTAATTCGATATTTATGATAGTTTAATAGATACTTAAGTGTGATGTATATACACAGGTGGAAAAGATCAATTTCTATCAGATATACGTTAAAACATAGATCATAAAAATGAATAATCATCTAAACTTATATAAATCTTAAAGTCTTCGATTTTAAGCTTTTTATTTAAAATAATTAAAATTTACTTTGCTGAAAAAAGAAATAAAAATTACATTTTATGTAGTTTTATGATATATATTCTTTTTCTTTTTGCAAATACGCAATACCCATAATCCACTATTTTCCAGAATTTTACCTAAAATAATCAATATTTTAGAACAATATTTTGATATAATTTCATATAAATTAAAAGAAATATATGAACTGATGTATAACTTACATTTATAATTTTTTCATAAAATTACAAGAATGTAATGTAATATTTCAATTTTTCAAACGCCCTTGGCTTATTTAAAATAATCTGAATACAATATTAGAATATTTTCTATTTACTATTTTGTATAAATATAATATCAATGAAGATTATCTTAATATTATATATAAAATATAATGATGAATATAATATAATAATGATTATATAATAATGAACAATGAAAGGTTGAACATTCCGCAGTATAAATTTTAAATCCTTTTAAAATATTAGTATTGTTCAAACATATATTGAATTTTTATTACTCTTAGATAAAATTAATAATTTCATACAAATATTTGAGTAGAAATCATATACTTAAAATATATCCTTATATATAAAATCTCTTTATCTTATAATTATACTATTTTTTAAATGAAAGAAATTAGTCATTTTTAATTAGATTATTATTAATTTTATACACAATAAATTAATTTGTTTGCTAACAACTATGTTTATAAACAAAATTTTGTTTGACACTGTATTTATCTATTACATATTACATATTGTTATATTTAATGACCAAACATATTTAAAGAGAATTTAAACTATATTTATATGAACTGTGAACAAACTTTATAGTCAAAAATATTTGTTAAGTATGTTATATAGTATTCACAGTAATAAATATTTTTGTTTTGATTTGCAATGTAAAGAAAATTTTCTGTAAAAAAGGTTTACATTATTAATGAAGTAACATATATCATAACATATATTATACAAATAATGTAAAAAATAAGCACATATTATCATTTTACTAATATTTATCGTTTAATATTAATAAAATTTAATATAATAAAACTCCTATTATGATTATGTAAATCATAAAAATATGGCAATGATGTACAATTAAATGTATATGAATTTCAAAAAAGAGTGCAGATCAATTATTACATTTATATATTTGCAATTGTTTATTTTACAAGATTTTTAACGTATAAAGATATATATCTTATTTATATATATATCTCATTTGTACATACTGGGTAGGTATATTTTAGTATTGATACAATTGTCAGGTTGACAATATCTTTTTTCATCATTCACTACTTTATCAATTTATTTACTGCTAGAAATATATTAATTTATGAATAAAATATTTTCATTTATATATATATATATATATATATATACTTTTAATAAAGCTATATAAATATACAAGTTTAATTTATTTTTATACACTTAATAAATCTAAAAATTTTATATACAAAATAAATTTTAAATTAAAAATAATCATTTTCATTAATTCAAAAAGAACAAAAATCAATTGTTTGAATATTTATAATTTTGCAAATAAATAGTATTTATTAGTTATTGATTATTACAGTCAATCTTAAGTAGTGATAAAAGTAATAATATTGTCTATCATTATCTATCATTATTCTATGTAAAATTTTAAATTAAAAACCTTAAGCACATTTTTCTTTGTTAAATATATCATAAGAGACTGATTTATTCTTAGCAGTAAATGAAGTTATTAAATATGTTTGGTAATGCTATTTGGAATATATTTAAATACGAGTAGAAAGCATCAGTTGATTTTTATATCTTAATTTAGAAAAAGAATAGACAAAAATTATTGCTTTATCTATTATACAATATTTGAATAAGAAATTTACTTATTATTAATAGGAGAAATAAGTTATGGTAAAATTTTAGTAAACCAATTTATAATACTCTTAAAAATAAATACAAAATCTTAGTCGATTATCTTATTTTAATTTACAACAAAGACAAATTTATTCAAATTAAGTCGAATTTGATTCGACATTTAAAATTACAATTAGATAATTATTTATTATAATATTTCGTAATTAAAACAATATTTTTAAATATTGTTAAAAAAGTAGAATTGAAAATTAAATTACAAAAATTATAATATATTAATAAATTAATATTCAATTATATAATAAAGGCAGCTATGCTTAAAAAATATTAAAAGAAAAAAGTAATTGAATAAACTATTACAATTATGACCATATTTATTAAATTTCAAAGAGACGTAGTAATCAAAATATACAAATAAACTGGATATTAGATCAAATTTTATAAATGAATAAATTTAACACTTATGCACAATATTTTATAATGTTCAAGGAAAGCTTAAATATATTTGCAATAAATTGCATAAAAAAGCTTATAATATAATGAAAGTTCGATAAATACAACTGTGTACAGAAAAACAGTATACTTTACTTACTGTGTATTTTAATATATTCTCAAGCATTTCTATATGATAATTTTCTAAATAATGTTAATTGATTACTCTAAAATAAAAAATAATAGTATTATTGAAGTTGACTTTCAAATTTTTAGAATCTATACTTAACCCTCTTATAATACCAGTTTCATAAAACATTAGATCCATTAATCAAAATAATAAAGTTTTTTTAGATTTTTAAAAAAAATCTATTACAATTTAAAAAATTTGAATCAATAATATTTTTTTAAAGATAATTGTTCATAAATAATTAAATAGAAAAACGTAAAATAAATTTTTTTTTTAATCTAATAAAATCGTTATTTATTTATATGTTATATGTTATTTATATGTTAAAATTTTTGCATTCAAAGTCATTGTTTTACAAATTATTCATTTTATATTTGGATAAATTAAACTATTAGAAATCCACACATTTTGCACTCTTTTAATTTTATATGATGCTTATGTTTATATAATGGAATAATTACGTCAACTAATAAAAAATTCATGGAATAAAAATAATAAATTTAGAACAGATTAAAAATTAAATGAAATTAAATGAACTAAATGAAATAATCTTAAAATTTTTTATGAGTCAGCAAAACAAAAATTAAACTATATAATTTAAGTTATAAAATATTATTCTTTGAAAACAGTGATCAAATGATCTATTAATAATGTAAATATAATTTAACATATCTATTATAATGTATATGCAAAACAAAATTTGTTAAATTGGTCTTCTTTCTGAATATAATATAAGCTAGCCACATTTCCTATTAAAACTATTCTAATCCATAACTTTGAATCTAAATACTAATAATTTTGACTTTTCCATATTTGCTAATTTTAGACATTTTGAAAATACTTTTCATAATACAATAATATATGTACACAACGAATTAGCATGTAAGTAGTAATTAATACCGTAAGATTAAAATCATATCAATCAAATTTTTTTAAATGCTCGGAAATTTGATTATAATTTAAAGATACATATTTAAAGAAACGCTAAATTAGTTTTTAATTGAATTAAAAATATTATAATGAAATTAATGTTGAAAAAAAACTATACTTTATTTTTTCTTATATTTTACATTTTTTTTATTCCTTATAGATTTAACTTAATAATTACCATATAACAACCCTTACAATGCATTAGAATAAAGAAAGAAAGCAATTCTTTTAAAAAGTTAATAAATTTGAAAGACTTATGTACAAAATTATTTATTGGTATATTAAGAGAAAAAAACTTTTTAAAAACATGAAAAATAGGTGTAATTACGAACATAATTTAGTAAACAGCTTTTAAAGCTACACTGACGTACATGTATGCATTTCCTATCCTTAAAAGATTATTTTAATTTATCTTAAAATAAAGAAAAATTATTTTCATACAATAATAATGATTGTCACTATTTAATTATGTGTATTCAAATAAAGGAAAGTAGAAATATAGTATGAAAATGATGAATATAAATTAATATAAATTATTATAATACAAATTAAAAATAGAAAAATAGATATACAAAGTAAATGAACATCTAATAGAATACCATCGGTTTTCCAAGCTTTGATAATTATTTTTTATAGTAGTTTACAATATAAGTGCTCACACCTGAAATTATTTGAAGGTTTTTCCCATATGATCGAGTAGTGCATTTTTGGTGTCATATGCTCGAGCTAATACTAACTCGTCACATGCACAATATAGCAGGTGAGCGAGAAACCGAGAGCAGAGAGCAGAGAGGGAGTAGGAAAATTCAGGTCGCGCCTTGACACACTTGCACTCTTACCACGTGCATCAAGCGAATGGCGCAGGCGCATCCAACAAACTGCCTTACAAAGTGATTCGCCACTTTTCTAGTGAAAGATTCACGCTAAAACTTAATAACCGCATGAAAAAGACAAAGTGTTAACTTTTTAAAATAAATTTAACAAATAACAATTGTTATCAAATATTGTTCATGTTTTAAGTTTTTAAGTTTATTGTTTTAAACATCATTACTGACTTTATCAACTAAAATTTTGTCAATTTTCAAAGAAACGTCCTCATAAAAATATTTATAGTTTTGTCATATTAAATACCGAATCTTATGCTATCAATGATTTACTCGATTTTTTAATTTTTTTAGTTTTTCCCATCAATACATATTTATCCAATTACATAACAGACTCTTCCAAACTTAAACTGTATTTAAAAGCTGCTAATGATTAATATAATTTATTAATAATACGTAAAATATTTCATTACTTATTCAAATATTACATCATTCTACGATAACTGAAGACAGCAAATTTTTATTTGCATTTATTATATTTTTGTCACTGTATAAATAAAATTTTTATTATAATAATTTATATAATTATACATTCTAGAGCTAATAAATAGTAATTACGAATTTCAAAAAAATCTTATATCTAGAAAAACCTTTTTAACAATTTTTGTTATCAATATAAATAAAAATATTTTTGAATATATATATATATATATGATTTATATATATGAATAGCCAAATTGTATGAAAATTTTTCAATTTTCATTTTCTTAAACAGTGATTTTCGCACAAACATTCTATGTTAAAATTACAATTATAATTTCGATTAATTAATTGCTAAATTCAAAAAAATGATTTATAAAAAAATGTATAAATATTTGAGAAGTACGTATAGTATATGTACAATACCACTATGTAATAAAATATTAATATTGTATCATTTTTTTATAGTATTAATTTATAAGTACTTAAATATCATCTAATTTAAGAAATAATTAATTTTTTTTTAATATTAGCATACTACTATCACTTATTTCTAAAGTAATAATAATGTATACTATAATTGTAGATATTATATTCATATAAAAAAAAATAAAATAAACGTAACAATAATAGAGTAATAATAATAAGTATCATTATTTTCATGCCTATATCGATTAATGTAATTATAAATTTTAACACACATTAAAGTTTTAATTTAATAATAATGTACTATAATTATATTGGAAAAACAAAAAGTTACTTTGAAATATACAAATTTATATTTTATTCTCCTCTAATTTCCAAATTTATGTTTAAGATCTAATGTAAATTCGAGTAAATCATTTCGTAAATCATTTTGAAAATAACAAATGAAAAATTTTATTGAATAATTTATTTAAAGTTTAATACACTATTCTATTTAAACAATATATAATAGATACAATATTAAAATAAGATTTTCCTAGGATAAATAAAACAATCAATTATGTTCTACTAATTAAAACATAAACCAATATCTATACTGTATCTAACAATTCAAACTGTTACAGAATTTATAAAGGATATAAACAGTGTCATAGACATTAAAATATTAATTTACTTCGGTAAAACAAATAATAGTAATGGAAACTATTAAAAGTACTAAAAGTAGAGATAGTAAGATAAAAAAAAATTTGAATATCATATCTGCATCATTCGCTAACTAATTAGTTAGTAAAAAATTATAAAAACTTAGAAATTAAATTATTAAAATTCAATTTAATCATATTGTACGATTACTTTATTATTTCGTTGTGCGATTACATTGGGAAAAACATTTACTGCGGTTTTAATTAATTACTAAAAGAAATATATCATTACGTTATACGTTATACGTAATTTTACTTTAAAGAAGCTTCTTAATTTTCGAAAATCATAATAGAAATAGATCAAAATTACGAAAAATAAGTGTACTGCCGGCTAGATAATACAAACAAGTTTCTACGCCACTGTATAAGTTTATAAATTGTCAGGTGTGGCTTCTGCGGCTTGGAGGGCCGTAGCCGCGAAAATGTAGTAATCCACTGAAAGAGAATTGCACACACATCGATGAGTGTGAAAAAAAAAATTTCACTCTTCTTACAACTTATTCGCACAGTTCATCATATAATAGTGTCCTGGCAGAGGTGCATTGCAAATTTTTTTTAGAAACAAGTGAGAAATAAAAATTTTCAATGCTATTTGATATGATTAAAAGTAAAATATAAATAGTAAAGAGCGCTAGTAGCTTGGCTTTAGAATACTTGATGCAGCTAAATAACGAAGAGCAAATAGTGAAGAACGAGAAGTGAGGAGCGAAAAGCAAAGTCGGGTCGTGGCGTTTATCTAGGCCAGGGCTAGCTTGCACGTGTTGACGTACGTATAGAGCAAAGGCCTACGTGAACATGCATAAGTCGACACTCAGCTGTAAGCAATACTGAAAATTATAAATGAAGAAACAACATAACATTATACTAACTAAAGAAAGCACCAGCTTTTTACTGATTTTTTGAACTAATGTATTATACCTTTAATAATACTCTTCACTCCGTCTATATATTATTTAAAAAAAATTTTGTATTATTATTGTTTTTTATACTACTATTTTGCTTAATTTGAACCATTTAAATTCCTTATTGTTCATTGATCCGATTCATATTATTCATGTATTTTCTATTCAATATCAAATTGAATTCAATAATAAAATCATGAATACATTAATACTTACAAATATGTCAACTTCCTATCCCGAATCAATATACGTTTGTAATTAATAACTTATGCATATTAGCACTATAATATTAAATAATTAGCTTTTTCTTAAATACGAACAAGTGAATACAATTTACTATCAAAATGACATTATTTATTTATAAAATTAATACAACTGCACTCACATTTTATTAGAAACTTAATAATAAGAAGTTATTAACTATTAAGCATAAATGTACAAGTAGTAATGGTTACTTAATTTAACTTAATGATATGATATACGACTCCAAAATGTATTGATTTGTTTAATATTCACATAGAACAAATTAATACCTTTCTTTTTTTTCTTTTTTTTTTTTTTTTTTGTTCAATTTAATATTTAGTTACGAAGATATCTACGACTGAAGTATAGAGAACTTAGTAATAAAATAATCTTTATCACTAGTGCTTACATACTACATTTATTTCGTTAAAAAGGGATTCTTTTGAAATATTTATTATAAAATGAAATTTCTGCAGTATGTATGAATCAATGTATATGAAAATTTATGAAATTGTTTTAAAAATTCCCTCACAATTTTTAAATATGTTAGATTGAAAAAAACTCTCGTTATTAATAAAATTTCTAAAAATAAGGAATCCTATTTAAAAACACAAACGAAAGAAATTTATAAGATGTGTTTATTAAATTAAATTAATATAATCCTATATATTTTCATTGTGCTTTATTAATACATTAATCAATTAAAAATATATTGGTTAAAAACATCATTATATCTAAAAATCTATATGTTGTTTTGACAATATAATGCAAAAAATTAAAATTGTCTTTGTCTATTTAACGACCTAAACTTATAATTTATTTCTTAATACAATTTCATAAAATAACAATATTTTATACACACAATTTATAATATCTAAAATAAGGCATTCGTTAAATTAGATCCATGAAATTCATTATATATTTGAATTATCTATTTACATTATAAAAATTATTACAATAAAATTTGAATTCTATAATTATATGATTATATTTTAACTGATATATTTTTTACATTAATGTTGTGCATTCGTGTAAAAGAATATTTCGAATATCAAAAATATTTTTCATAATAAAATTATTCTAAGGTATTGTATAATTTTCAGAAGTTTTTAATATGGGAATATAGTATGGCTGATAAAACAGAATGTTAAATTTTATAAGTATTACTATAAAAAATAAAGAAAGACTCACAGAAAAAGATTTACCACGACTTTACCCAATAGGAAATAGAATTCGTAAACATTTTTTTCACGACGGATACTCTTATAGATACTTCCCAGCAAAAATGACTATCCCTACTTGGACTTCGTTAATGGTACCAGTTATATAGTGGTTGTTCTAGTATAATAATGATAACATAACATAAAATAGTCACGATAAATACATATACAATAATATAAAATAAAACTGATAAATGAAATATTACTTTTAATATTTATGATACACGTTGTATCGACATATGTTCAATAAAAATAATTAAGATAACTTTCAAATTTTATTTAGTTTTTAAAAATAGATTCATGATAATTACCCCATGAGAATGGATTATTCATAGTCTAAGATTACGCAATTATGAATAAGTTATAAATAATGATAAAATAATAATATTTATAAAAAAAAACTTTTAAGAAGACATATATTAATAAATCACATGTATAATTTACAATATATTTATAAGTGTAATCAAAACATTTAAATAGACTATATATATATATATATATATATATATATATATATATATATATATATATAAATGAACGAAAATTAATTAAAAAAATTTATTTCAATAAAAAATCATTTATTTTAATTAAAAATTGTTAGACATATAATCTTTTAGAACTATTAACTAAGGGTTAGGTGAAATTTCTTCGTAAAACATAAATATTATATTATGTTATAAATTTAATTTATATTAGACAATTGAAATAAAGTATGTAAAACATTGATATACAAATTTGTACGAATTTTTTTTTTATAAAATTCATTGATACGTATAATAAATTATTATACTAAAATAGTTCTTAATCATAAGAAAATATAAATATACAGATATAAGCAATTATAGTTCTTCCGTGTAATTTATAAAATTATATTATACAAAAAAACTTTTAAAAATATATGTAAATACATTTCTAGAACGATTACTTTATATGAATAGACTATATCTTAATAGATTGAACGTATATTTTCAGATATATCGGTAAAATTTTTTCAGTATCTGTCAAGCTGCAATATCCAAATATTTCATGCTTATATATTAGTTTATATGATCTTCTTTTGCAATATTAATTTTAAGTTTAATACTTATTATTAATACAGACCACCTTGCAGTGATTCGCTTTAGATGTTCTTAAGCATATGAGAAGTGAAGAATATGTTTTAATACAAATCAACACGTATTATCTAAAAAAGATCGAGTAAAATTAAGTAATAATTTTTTTTGCAAAGAATTATCAAAGTGCATGATTATAAATATATAGCTCAAATGTTACTGAACTATATATTACTTTAAATAAACAAATAAATAAATATATATATGTATATATATATATATATATATATATATATATATACGCGCACACAAAATACAAAAAACCGGACGAACGTTCTACGATCTTTCCAACTTAATTCCCTTGACTGTTGCTCGTCTCCCCGGCAAATGTGGCGACTCGCATTCTTTCACCAGTACGCGTCGCGTCGCGTCTTTTCTCTTATTCTTCGTTGCCCCCCTCGAATGCTTTTTCTGCATGCTACGCACTTTAAAAATAGGTCGACGCTCGTCACCGTCGACGCCTATTACCTTCTCGCTTGTGCACTCTTTATTTAGTTCTTCAACTTTTATGATTATTTCTTTAAATGAAAGTTTAATAAAACTAGCCATAATAATAGTTTATAAAGACTAGGTATGTGGTAAAACTGATAAGGGTATTATTGATTATTAATTATTCATAAAAATAAAATTGTTAAGAAAGAACTATCGAAATGAGACTACCTTAAGTAAACATAGAAAAAGAATGAATTTATAGACTTTAACAAGGATAAACGATTATTTAAATACATATGTATATATATATATAAATTACAAAATAATTTACAAATCCTTTATCAAAGTGTAGATATAGTTAACAATTAACTAATATTTTATAAATTTTAAAGGATTCACGAAAATTAAGCTATTTTCATTTGAGGCGGTCATAATTAGAAATACATTCGTAAACCAATGCTGTATTTATTATCGATGTAAATGAATATGTAAAAAATAATCGGAAACTAATAATTAAATATAAATCACGAAAGCAGGAAATGAATTGTATAGTTGTAATTGAAGAATTTATGAACGTTGTTATTTAGAGTGGAAATAAATATAGTTGAAAGATATAAATTAAAATATACTAATAAAAAATAAGTTCATGAAAATAATCAAATTCTAGTTATTAATAAAAATTGAGGTACAAATGGTATGATTGAAGAATAAATTATAAAAGATATTAGTAAAAAAAGAAATAAAGAAAAGTTAAATCAACTTTGTAGTAGTCAAAGTAATACTTATAGCTAAAAGAAGAAGAAAGAGATTCCAAATTGTATTAATAAACAGGAAGAGATGTAAATCGTTAAAAGACAAGAATAGAGAAAGTCACGGAAGAAAGAAAGAGAGAGAGAGAGAGAGAGAGAGAGAGAGAGAGAGAAAGCGCGGAAGGAGAGAATAAACGTGGAGGAGGGAGGAAGTGAGCAAAAAACAGAGAAACGGGCAAAAAGCAAAGAAAGAAATAAGACAAGTGTCGATTCGAATCGGATGCATAGTTTCTTGCCTCGTGTGGATGTGTGAGCACTAAGCGTGCGCGCCATAAAGGGGGAGAGGTCAGGCGTGCTGGTAGGGGTAGGCCTTGGGAGAGTTCGCTGCACCTCTCGTTCGTCCGTCTCTTCGTCTCCTGCAGCCCTCGCTCCATCTCCCCGCCACCCCCCTACGTCGCACCACCGCGCTCCGCCACCACCTCTTTCTGCAGCAGGCTCTGAACAAGTCGACTTCCCCTTTCCAAGTGGCGTGCACGTTCAGCTAACGATGCACATGCAACCAGCCGTAACTCACATAGCGGCAAGCAGCCTTGCGTGTGCTTATTATACGGCATGCGCTGTTCTCTCTCTTCTCTTCACATTTCACTCCCCTACTCGCGTTCTTCACACTCGGATCTTCGTCCCCTCTCTGTTCGCTCTCTATCTCCGTTTCTGTCTTCTGGAGCATATGAAACTGCAACCACTCTAAAATATCAGTCCTATCAAGCAATAATACCAGACACCAATAATATGGTACCATTTAATATTTTAATCAATTCATCTCATGTATTTAACATAACAATCGCATATTGATCCTATTTATTTACGAAAACAATGTTAAAAAAATAAATCAGATAAAATAACTAAAAATTGTTTGATCACATGTAATATCGCTTTAAAAACTTGGCTTTCCTCTCATTTCTAATAGTCTCATTGCAAAAAAAATAATAAAAAAGATAACCAGACTTTAATCGAATTAATTTTAATAAGTTACAAAAATGCTAGCATCTTCTCTCTCTCTCTCTCTCTCTCTCTCTCTCTCTCTCTCTCTCTACACCTCGCCCTCTATACCCATCTCTTCTCTTTCTTTTATAGTTATTAATCTCTCCTAGATGAAGAAATACTTCATACATATCGAATCAATATTATACATATCCTTATTCAAATCTTATGAATAACTAGAATAACTTGCATGCGCACTTGCTTTAAGGTAAAAAGAACTATGACCTTTACCATCAAATATCCAATTTCAAAATCAAATGTCTAAGGTAAATTCTTTTATCACTTCACCCTTATTTTAGTTCAATTTCCTTCCACTTTTATCATCTCCCACTCTTTTGAATTCATTCTTCCTCTCTCGGTCTCTCTGTCTGTCTGTCTGTTTGTCTGTCTGTCTATATGTATGTCTGTCTGTCTCTCTCTCACTCTCTTCCCCTTCCTGCCCCTCTCTCATCTCCCACCCCCAATCACTCCCTCTCAATCTCTTTTTCCCTCTCTCTCTCTTCCTTTACCTCTCAGCAATATACTAAGCTAAAAATGACGCGCACAGTCGATATACAGCATAAGGAACCTGTTTTTTACTAAATCCTGGATCAAACAAGCAGTTGCGTTGTTTTGGCTATATTGCCAGCAAGCAAGCAAGTACCAAAACTTTTAAAAAGTTGAAGTTGAAAATTATTTATTTAAACAGAGAAGAAAATACATAAAAAAAATTAGAATTTATTAACTTTTACATTTAATAAATCTATATCATAGCAAAATGAAATAAATTTTCTTTTTTATTTATGGATGTGTATAAATTATAGATAAATTAACTTATAAATTACTATGAAATTACGAGTAAAAATATTTTAAATATAAAATGAACATAATTAAATAGCTGACTATGAAATTATCGAATTAATAATTAAAACTAGTAGAAAATATTTATTTATATTCTTAAAGGTCATTAATCTATGTTTTATACTAAAATTATACTATTCAGAGATCACAATAGATAGAATGTATTTACTGTATTTTCAACTTTCTAAGGTGAGGCATTAGCTTTTATACAATTTTTGTAGACTTCAATATAATGTGCATAGAACTAAATGACATTATCTTGTATTTCAGTACAATTCGAAGAAAAATCCGAGCAAAATACATTTCATTTCACTTACAAATTTTATACATATATATACTATCGAGTCTATTATCTCATTCGTTAATCACTATTTTGTATTTCTTAATTTAAATGAAAAAAATTATTTTTTATAAAAATATGAGCAAAGTAATGACAAAAATTAAAACTAGGAGTAAATGATGTCTTAGTTCATAATTTAAAATACAATTTTTAAAAATTTTTGTAAATATTATTTTGAGCTCTTAAAAATATATATTATTTGATGAATTATTTAATGATTTATTTATTTAAGTTATGAAGATATTTAATAGAAATTAAATATTCTGTGGTCCTTTACATTATCCGTTTGATATGCCAGTTACCTACATTAATAATCCATATTCTTATTGAAATATATATTAAAAATAATAGATATTTTATAATATTCTTCTTATTATTAATTAGATAATATTATATCATATGATATTATAATCCAAATATATTCGAACAATATATACTAAATTCTAATAACTATTTGAGTATAATATGACAATAAAAACCGTAACTAATAACAAATAATTATTAAAAACCTTCACTTCCTATATAAAGATTAATTAAATTACAATTAATATTTCAATTAATCGAGTTAAAAATATCTTTAAACCTCAAAATTTCTGAAAATTAATCAAATATGTAAAATTGTTTTTAAATTTAAGAAATGAAAGATATTTGCCAAATCTGTCAGCTTGTATTTTTAAATATGAGTTTAAGACTTAAAAATAATAATTTTTATTTATAATAACCTTTTTTTTTCATATATTAAAACAGTTGTTAGTGAATCAGATTTTATGCATAGATATTTAATAGTATAAATCATTTGTAAATAAATAGAAATTCCAAACATTCATGTAAAACTAAACGCATAAAATACTTTGCATTTAATATTCTCTATCTTTTATTTCATCAATTGTAGCTTTCAAAATACAATATATCTATGAATAAAATTAAATTTATACAGAAAATTAAAATACTTTTAAAAACAAATTATCTTGTAAGCAATAATTAAAATTGATATTTATTAGTAGGTAATATAATTTATAAGTAATACATTACTTATAACATTTCATAAACATTATTGTCCATAATTTAATGTTAAACTAAACTTTTATTTATGCACGACTATTATAATAGAAATTTAATAACTCGACTTAACTCGATTTGTCTTAAAAGACTATTTTTTTCAATACTGTATTCATGTTTATAGAAATAATTGCATTAAAATTATTTTTTGATTTTAAGAACTAAAAATATAAAAATTAATATACAGTTAATTAAAATAATCAAAATCAAATGCATTTATCTTTAAAGAATAATACATAATATACAAAATGATATTTATTTATTTCTATAGAATAATATTTATTGTATTTACAATAGATGTTAAGAAAATTGTAGATTTCGATTAAGAATCTAGAAGATAAATATACCTAAAGTATAAAAGTTCTTCTGACATTAAATTTTGTTATAATTTTAAAAATTAAAATTTTAACGATAGTTTTTAAATATTTAATTGTTAAAAATACTATAAATCATAAGAAAATTAATAATTCTTTTATATAGTAATCATAAAATATAATATTCTAAATATAATAATAGACATACATACAGTTTCATAAGGAAAAGCAAATACTTTTATTTTTTTTTAGTTGCAAATTTAATATTATTAAAAATTTGTGTTCTTGGAATATATAAATGACATCTGTTTTACTAGTTAATTTTTTAACGTTGAACATGCACTTATCATTTAATGTGATGATAAAATAAATTACTATAACAATAAAATTCTATCAAAGGATATTGCAGATTATACGTAAAAATTAAACTTGTAATTACTTGAATCAATTAATAATTTATTTAATTTAGGCATACCGTTATCAAATCTTTATATTTTCGTATAATTTACAATTGCTATTATTTCAATCTTTATTTTACATTTCTAAAAACTTTTTTATTGTTATTGTTAAATTTAAACTCTTAATAAGTATACAATTATTATTTTCAAATTTTTTTATTTTGATTTCAAAAATCGCATCAGTGTTTGTGCCTTTGTCAAATAATGGCTTATTTTTAACGGTATTTAGAAAATTATATTTTACTCAATATTTTTTTATTGATGATGTTAAAGTTTAGTCCTTATTATTTGTTAATTTTAAACATATTAGTCTAATTTATTAACAGTTTATATAGTGAGATAATTGTCTTGTAAAATCAAATATTTCTATTATATAAATAATATTAACTTAATAATTCACATTTTCTATTTTTCGAAAATATATAAAATTTATACTTAAAAATAATATCATCGCATTTTATATCTAGTCATACTCTTGTCTTATTTATAATCACTATTAAAAACTGATCAAAATCAATACTAGTTTCAAAGTAAATTTAATATCAACAATATCATCAATATGATATATAGTAACAATACTAAATTTCTAAAGACTACACTTCATTGAAAATTCTCAAAATGCATTTATGATTCATCACAAAGATATTACAAACATAACTTTTACTTATTATAACTTTTTTGTATTTATTTTATATTTTTTCTATTTCTTTTAATTGTACTTTTGTAATATTAAAATGATCCTCATATATACCCTTTTTATTTAAATGATTGTATATTTGAAATAAAATTCTTTTCAATATATATTTATTTAAAGGATTTTTTAATATTTGTAATCCGAGTCAACTGTACGCAATTCAAGTTAAGTTATATTACCAATAAGTAAAATAAAATAAAAATGAAAAAATTATTTACATTAGAATAAATTAGTGATATATATATTATAAATAACTATAATTGTATGATTTTACAATATCGATAAATGTATACAATTATATTTATACAACAATTAATATTAAAAAATTGTTTGCGGAACTTTATTAAAAGATATCAATAATCTTATTTGAATAATAATTATCTTGAAATGCAAATTAAGATATAAGTAATTTATAGAGAGTGGAATTCGTTTGTGGATTTGTAGAAATCATGAATATATACTTATTGATATTCTTGTTATAGCAGATTAATTTTATCCTTGTTAGCCCATGGTTACTTATACATTGTGTATAGTTTATGGTTCGATTACTAATAAATAATATATATTAGTTAAAATTTATTAATATTAGATTTAATAAATGTTAATTTAATAAGCACTCATAATAATTGTTAATGTAATAATAAATAATACTGCTCATTAATAAGAATTCTATTTCTAGTCCGATAAAAAATCTATTTATTTGAACATTGGAACGGAATGATTTTAAGTGAGTAAAGTTTCATATCAATTATATATATAGACAATATTACAAAATTCAATTAATTATATTTCTCTAAAAATTTACAATTACAGATGTTTAATTAAAGCAGTTGAAAAATAGATAAAGCATTTCTATAAAGCATAAAAATAAATATTCCATCGTTCTCTATCAAAGTTTTATAATTGTATTAACTACAATTAAAATCTTAGAAAATAATTTAGTTGTTTATCTGTACAATTTAAAATATGAGCCAGAGTCAGAGTCAAAGCCAGGATGTCGATTTACAGACGAAGATGTGTGTGAGAATCGCATAGGTAGACCTTGGAGGCCTTACGTAGCGGATCGAGGGAATCTTTCCGGTTCTCGCGTGCGTGCATAAGAGAGTGACAGAGGCAGGAGTGAGTTGAGCTCGTGCGCGTGTGTATGTTAGACAAAGAGGGGGGGGGAGAGGGAAAAGAACGTGTGTGAGAGAAAGAGAGAGAGAGAGAGAGAGAAGTATAAGAGGCGCGTTCCCCATAGGGCTTTCTTGAGCTCTGCTTCTTTGCGCGTGTCCTTGGCAAGTCGCGTGAGTACGCGAGCGTGGTGGCTTCTTCACGGTTCTTAACACTGGACAGGAGAATATTCTACGGCATGTCCCACACGAACTTGCTTGTGCCGGCTAAAACCATTTTACTTGCTTCTTCTTTACTGTTTTTTCTTCCTCCCTCTTCTCTTTTACTAACTATGTTTATTCCCAATATACTTTAAAAAACTGACATTTGTTAGTTTTTTCGATTATTTGTGTTCTAGTTTTATTTAACATTTGCAAATACATCTAATTTAATTAACTAAAAATTTAAAACATTACTTAGATAAAATGTTATTAACATTGTGATTAACCAAGAATGTTATAAACATTACGGTTATCATGTTTAAACATAGTACTGGACTTCCTAAGCTAATGGCAAGTGCAATGCAACAGCTTATAGAGTAAAAGTCTTATATTTAAATTTAAATCTAAATTGAAACAAGAAGGTTACGAGAAGGCCGACATTTAAATGTATATTTCTACATATATAAATATATAAAATAAAAACTATAACTAAAAAGCAGTGTCAGTCAAATTGAATATTTAATATAAAAAATGCTGTACTGATATGTCTCTAATGAAGATTTTTTAAAATTTATCGCAACTGGGATAAGAACAATTTTTAACTTTTTGTTCCATAATAATTTATCATTCTTTTTATACTTTTACACATAGAATTATATTCATTTTTTTAAATAATTTACTGGTTAAAACGTTGTTAAATACTATAAATGGGTATATAAGGAAGAAATAGTACATAATAATTGGAATCATCAGTTTTCACCAAATGAAGGTGAAAGGAGAAAAGGAAAAGCGAGCATCTAACCACGGAGTGAAACGTGTTGAAGAAAAGTACGCGCGTTAGTCTCGGCCTGAATCGCCGCTTAATACGTCAATTGCACACTCTCTTCCTTTAATTCCGTTAATATTCTGGGCATACAGTGAAGCTAGCCTTGGATCTCTCGATATATCAACTCTCAGATTCTTTCATAGCAAATATTTTAGTTTACATTATGGTTTGCTAAGAATAAATTTTTAAATCATCAGCTTTACATTATAATCTATTATTTATATTACTGTTAAATTGTTTTTTAATTTTTAATTTTTAAAAACATCCTTTTATATTATAGATGTTTATATACTTGGGATTTGTATACCATGAATTTCATATTATTTATAGCTTTAAAGCTATATTAAAAAAAAAATATATATATTTCAAAGTATTTTACAAATAATTAAAAGAATTATTAATTAATATGACTTTTATGAATTCTTTTCAAATTCTTCTAAAAATCAAATAGAATTTATAATTGTATTAATTTTATTTTGAAGCAAAATTTCACCCTGTATATATTTATGACCTATGTGAAATTATATATAAACAAATTACATTTTATTGTAAATAATGATTATTCAACATTTATAATATCAATATTTCAAAGTTTTGCTATGTATATGCGTGCTTATATACAAAAGTATTAAAAAATTTATATAAAAATATTCATTAGTTAATTAAGTATTTAATTGAACGCTGAAAATTAATCGAGAAATGATTATCAAATTAAAATTATTGTGAAATATACTTATTTCTTCACTTTACCTTCACAATTCTGTTCAAGAGTGTTTTTACTTTATTTTAATAAAATACTAATTATGATAGTTTTAAACATATATAACGGAATATATATATATATATATATATATATATATATATATGAAAAGGGATTTTATATATGTGTTCATTTCATTTCTTTTTATTCTTAATCTATCTTCGTAAAATGTAATAAATTGTTTTACAGTGACTTTCAATACTTTTACTTACTTTACATATAATTACAATATTGTTTTAGAAATTTTATTGTATTCGATATATATGTATATATATACATATAATAGAATATGTATATTAATATAAATTCAGATATATATTTCCATAACAGTTATCTTATTAATATAATAGTATGAAATGTAGTTGATATAGTTTTTGTACACATATATCGCGCATGCATGAGTGCGAAGTAAGGAGTCTGACTGAAATCGGGTCAGCCGAGCGTCGAGCACAGTCATGGAAAAGTAGCGGAAGTGAACGCCGATTACACCGTCAAAGAAAATTCACTTTAGAAATCGTTTTCTCCCTCTTTGGTTGTTGTTTAAAATTAATGTGCCTTTTATATTTTTGTTTATATAGCCATTACATTGATATACTTATAGATAGGTATAAACTTACTTCAACCTTATCGATTTCTTTAATTGTTTACGAAAGCAAATTCATTTATTTTACTAATGTATACGTTTTGTTTATTTCAACTAATGTTTCGAAATATATAAATACTTCTATGAAAATCTTCGATATTATCTTCTAAATACTAAAAGTTATAAGTGTACCTAAACATATCGAATAGTTAATACTGAATAAAATTATGTAAATAAACTTATAGATATAAAAATATTACATTCCCATGATTATCAAAGTGAAATTTTATGTAAATCTTTTTACAATATTTTTTAACTTTTAATATTTTCATAGCATTTCTTCTTACAAACTGTTAATCACTTACAATATCAGTATTATATAATCGAAAAAATATTTAAACAATTTATTATAAGAAATATGTTAATGAAAACGTATCCACTATAATAATAATTATACTGATCTCATTATTTACAGAGCAAAACTTTTAAAATGAAAAGGATGTACACGCGTGTAAAAGAAAAAATTCAGTCATTATCCATTTTCTTTTTATAATAATACATATTTTATATTTGAGTTTTGTGAGTCGGAAAATAAGCTTCTTTCTTCTAATGAATAACGAGGCTGAAAGTATAAAATAAAAAATAGAAGGATAAAAACGAGGAACAAAAAAATATTGTCATCATATAATCATAAATAATTTATAAATCATCGTAAAATATAATCATAATTTTAAAAATGTTAAAATTATAATGGTAATAATGTTTCATCAAACAATTTGAAAAAATATTGATTGTTATTGCTATGAACATAATTTCAAATATTCGAATATAATTAATTAAAATATACTGAAATAACTTGTTATTTTTTTATTTTCATTATTATAGTTTTAATAATCATTATTTTACATTTAGTTAATTTCAATAAAGTTTAATCATAATCTTTTCTATTTAATTTCCTAATAACTTGAGAAATATGTGTACTGATATGTTTTTATTGTTTATAAATCTTTTCTACAACATAGTGGTGATATTTATTAATATGAATTATTATTATTTTACTTAGATAATTAATTTTATACATAAAAATATAACATTATTATTCCTAAACTCTTAAAACTTTTCAGTTAAGTTACATGTTTCTTATTTATACTGTATATGTTAACTCTAAACATTATTTACTCTATACACTTCTATGTAATATATTGAATGGATTATATATACATTAAACAATGTGTATTTATATGTATATATAGCATTTTTAATGAATTCGTTTTTAAATCAAAATTATAAGCCATTCAGATATCATCAAATAAAATACAAAATTTTTTAAAAATATTAACTATATTAAATAATAAAATATTAAAATATTTTAAAATATTAAATATATTTTATGACATATTTTTTATTTAAAAAATTAAAATTTATAATTAATTTAATATATAATGAATAAAATTAAGTTTAAAATGTAATAAATTATTATCTGATTTGATATACTAATATATTTATTCATTACGTAAACATTTTGATAAAGCAGCTATTATATACATTTATTTATATATTGTAACTTTTAACATATTTTTAAAAATATAAATCAAACATTTAATTGAAAGAAATAAATATATCGCACATGTAACTGCATATAGATACCAAGTTATAAACGAATTATAACTATAACTGTATAATTTTCATTGCATTCGTTTTCAAAATTCTCACATTGAAATAATAATAATGTAATTCTATAATATAAAACACGAATTTAAATGTTTTAATTTTCTTTATAAAATGTTAATTATATAATTTAATATAACATACAAATTATAAATTATTATCTTCTTATTTAATTTACATGTTTAATTTAAAATAAAAATGTAATTTTAATACACATTTTATGTATAACACAACATGGATATTAATATTGGTTAATTTGAGAATATTTTTCAAATTATATAAATTTCTCTTATTGTATAAAGATAGTGGGATTATATATGGTGAACAATACGTCCCTTTATTAATTACCCTTTATTAGTTACCCTTTATTTCCAAAAATCAAAATTTTTAAAGCGTCTATTTAAAACGAGTATTCTATTTTTTAAATATTAACTTTTCAAGTAGGCGTTTGTAACTGATGTTTCTAATCAATTAATTAGCATGGTTTCGTATTACACTGAGTAATATAATAATTACACATTAATGAATTAAAATTTAAAAAAAAACTATAATCTGTAATATATAAGCTTATTAATATAATACAGAGTAAAATATAATGAGCCATCAAATTAAAATGATTAATGTTAATAAAATTCAAAAGTGCAATGCATGATTATCTGGAAAAAGCTTTAATTAATACATTTTGTCAATTAATATTATCTAAATTTTCACTTCTAGTTATATACTCTACGATTTTCATAGAATTAAATTGAATTATAAATATAAATTAAATTTTAAAAATGTAACATTCATTAAAAATGAGTAATTTATGTTGTATTGAAAACTTTAAAGAGCGGCTATTGTAATTTACTAATAATACAGTCGAAGTCGTAATCCTTGCGCATAGTCAAAATGACAATTCAAAGAGCTAACAACATAATAATAAGAGAAGTAGGATATTTACGTTTTTTATAGTCTTGAAACAAAATAAGTTAGATAAAGAAAAAGTTGCGAAATCGGATGCGTATGGTAAAAAATTAAGTTCAATAGAAGGTGCGTATAACAATAAGGGAGAAGCTCTTGCGACGGGTTTTCTAGTTCAATGGTATTGTGGTAGGCTCTTTAAAGACGAGTAGGACCGAGGCGCGTCGGGAGTTGCCGAATGCCGGCAAACGCAATAATCGTGCGACGTGTGCGTGCACTGTTTAGTTGCTTTCGGCTGCTTTCGTCGCACCACGGCGCGGCTTCACTCAGTTCCACTTGGCTCCACTCAGCCTAACTACAAACCAGAGAGAGGGAAGAGTTTGCGAGCATGTCTGGAGCAGCGAGAGCCGTACGCGCGACCACAAGAGAGAGAGAGAGAGAGAGAGAGAGCGAGAGAGAGAGAGGTAAGAGCGCGGACGCGCGCGCGCCTGGACTAGCGGACTAGCCCGGTTTCGAGTCAGTCAGTGTGCCACCGGCGAGCGTCGCCCGTAGGCCTTCCGCACCGAGTAAGAGGGAACAAACGCAAGAGCGAGCGAGAGATATGGCAGTCTGCCGAGTAACGTCCAGACGCGTCGCCGCCGCCGCCGCCGCCGCCGCCGCTGCGACCATCGCCATCACCACCACCACCACCACCACCACCACAGCCACCGCCGCCGCCGCCACCGTCATCGTCACCGCCGTTGCTGCTGTTCCACGCAACCGCGAACTTTGAATCTCGGGCAGAGCCGCGCGGACCATTCGTCTGCAGACTCTAACCCGATATAAGCGCCAATGTAAAAGTAAACGTAATAGTAAACATGAGCACGAATGCGGATATAAATATAGATGTTGACGTTGATGTAGGTGTGGTTAAAGGCACGAATCGCGACGAAGACGCCGAAAGACAGAAAGACAGGTGCTAAAACCGAAATATCGATGCGGCCTGGTTCGATTGATCTCAATCGGCCATCAAGTGCCTCTAGTCCCTTGTCTTTGTTGAGTTACAAAGGTAATTGCTACTTGCTAATCGCGGCTTATTTACAAGTGCGACAAGTGCCGAAAGTGAGAAATCCATTAAGTGTCGGTGACTCGGTAGTGATTCGAATAAACACAGCGAGGTAGACATGTGAAAGTGAAAAGGAAACGAAAATTAAGAAAAGAGAACGGGGTGATGTGGTGAATGACAGAGGATTATATATTGCATGAACGAGTGTAAGGAAAGTGAGTAAATAAGTGGAGAAAAGAAGCAGGAGGGAAGCATCAAAGAAGATGCTTGAAGAGCAGCCATTGGACTTGAGTGTCCGAGTGGGCGACTATGCGGAGTTATCCCGTCGCAACAAGGACGTGGACGAGGAATCAACGAGTCAAAGCTCGAGCGAACAGGAATTCGAACGACCTAATTCGCGACTCTCGGCTCTCGTAACTGCCACAGCAACGACCACAACTGCAAGCTTCTTAACCAACGAAGAACGCGACCCAGACGATAGGAGTTGCTCCGAAGATTCGGACGACTCGAGCTCGAGTCACGAACATAAGGATGGCAGGCCGAGGTCTAGACCACCTGGCACCAAGCCCTATAAGAAGAACCTCATTAGACGATATTGTAAGTTACTTCAATCCCTAAAAGCACTTTCGCTTTCCTTTGCTAATACCGAAATGCCTTCGTCAAAATTTAATCGCTTAATAAAATTTGCATATACAAGAAGGTGTAAAATTTCCTCCTACAGTTTACCTTCCGACTTATATTTCAATTCATATTTAATAATTTAACGCTGTTAGAACACAATTTTACTTAAATTACCAAATTTCTTATTTAACGTCATGTTGCTAGGGGAAACAATCTTATAGCATTACTTCATTTTAATGCTAATGCAGACCTTAAGCATTTGCCAAATTATAAATGATATCTGTTTATTTTATTTGCGCCCAAAATCTAAAGTCTAATGTTGTATCAAGATAATTTCCGTATTTCAACAAATGCAACACAAATCTTTAAAATTTCGATTTAGCTCCATAAATTTTTCTATCTTCCTTATCGTTATCATCTAAAAACGTATTAAACGTAAGCGCTTCTCGGCCTATCACAAATGCTGTCAATTTTGGCCAGCTCTTATCAGTCATTATGCAAGCGTTCGCGCTGTACTTAAATAAACTGAATAAACTTGTAAGCAACGTAAAAAAACGACCTGCCACGTTATACAGTTATATAAATATTTCGATATTTCAGTTTAAAATTTATAACGCTTTATAACTTATATTAAAGTCGAAGTTGGCCAAAGTCAAATCAAATCAAGAATAACAAATATTTATTATTTGGCAAAGATTGGGAAGATCCTCAATAACTTCAAGTAATAATATTAAAATGACTTATGCACTCAAAATTGACACGCCTTACATTATATATTTTTATTTTACCGTTTTATTAAATTGATATAATTCTTACTAGCGAACGTCACAAAATTTATCGAATATCATTTCATTTGAGAAAATAATTTGAAATAATAAGACGTGCGTCCAATTCTTTCTTATATTCTAAACCACTATTTTTCAATTTTCTTCTCTGTTTGCTTTCTAAGATTTTCCCTATTTATATTTTCAACATACAAATCATACAATAAATAAATAGCAATTCAAAACATAAAACAAAAAATAAAATTTTTTTTATTAATCTTCCTTGTTAAATAGACTCAAATAAATTTTTCATCAAATTCAATAATCAAATATTATAAATTCAATCATTTTAATATAGATCGTATTGCTAACTAATTTATTAAAAATGTTTTAAATTAATTTACAATTGCTGATATGTATACTAGTTAATGTTTTTAGTAATAAAAGAATAATGCTGTAAACTCGTTCTTTAATATTATTATTAGCTTGTATATAATATTTGACATG
This sequence comes from Ceratosolen solmsi marchali, assembly GCF_000503995.2. Taxonomy (NCBI): domain Eukaryota; kingdom Metazoa; phylum Arthropoda; class Insecta; order Hymenoptera; family Agaonidae; genus Ceratosolen; species Ceratosolen solmsi. The sequence continues at coordinate 16,042,584 of NW_011948415.1, forward strand.
TTATATGTTGTCAGATTTAATGTGTTATTAGATAAAAAATTTATTTAAGGTAAAATAATTGACTTTAATTTATTATTATTCAAACCAATTATTAAATAAAATTAAAACAATAAAAACGGAATCAAAGGGGGGGGGAATAGGGTAGTAAGATGGATGAAACTTCTTCTCAAAGCAGATACGTCTTAATCATCATGTCTTTAAATACATATTCCTTGATAAAAAAAAAGACTAAAAAGTATGAGTTGATGTCCGCAATTATGACTGTGTCTGTGCGTGTTATTTTGGCCGATAAATATATTACGCAAGCCATTTCGCGAAGGTCAAGCTTAAAACCGAACTAAAGTATCAGCTTGCGTTTGCATATCTAGTACAGAGGCTCTACACCCATAGAAGAAAAAAAGAAAAATAAATACAATTTTGAGTATTAGATGGAGAATAAAAGAGTCATCTTAATTACTTATTCGTAATAAAAATTAAGAATTAATCTCAAATATTTTACTAATGTAAATCCTGAAATAATTAAATATTCTAATTTAATGTAAATATTTTAGTTATTTGATTTAAATAATATCTAATAAACCCTTTATAAAGATATGCAAGGTAGTTTTTGTCAGGTTCTAAAAGTATAAAATACTAAAGAGAAAGTTGGCACTCTGGGAGCACTCGGTACACATTTCCTCAATCTTTTCATTTTTTGTTACAGCCACCGTTAATAATTTTTTCAACTAAATATTTTCGTTTCTTATTCACTCACTTTCACTTCCTTATTGATTTATTATATATTAGCCCTTCTTGTACGATAAATAGTAAATACAAAAAAGTTTAAGTTAAAAATTTTCAATTATGATGTATATGAAAAATGAAAAATCCCTTTCACCCAATGACCTTAATAATGCTATGCACCCTCTTTCCTTGGAAGATGTCATTGTATTTATTAGAATCAATTTCAATAGTCTTAGTTTTTTATTCCTTTAAGTTCAATGAATATTATTTTCAATACTTCTTTTCGTTAATGAAATCTTCTATACTTTTTTACATATATTGTTATTTTATTTTATTTTACCTAAATACAATTTTGTTTACCATACATTTTTCTAATTTAGATAGAGAAATATATTTTTCTTAATTCAATATATTTTCAAGTAATATAACTAATTTCAACAATAAAAATTTTTTTCTTGAATATATTTAATGTATGAGCTATTCGAAATTAACATTTATAACCAAATGAAAAAACTTTTAACTTGATCACGTAAAACTATGTATTATAATTGAAGAAATATCTTAATTCAGTAAGGGTAATTGCGTGAGTCTGTGGCCTTTACTAAAGTGTACAAAATAATCTAACACATCTGCGCTAACATTTTAAGTGGACAACTGTTCAATGATGCTGTTCAATAATGAATATCAACTTTTAATATTCATAAGCTTCTAATTGAACACATAAACTGTTTCTATATATATACACGATATAAGAATATAAGTATATAAAACTGATAATAGCTTATGATCATTTAAAATGAATTAATATTCAAAAATAAAAAAATAATTGTAAAATACAATTTTTAATGTTTACACCTATATAAAAAATGAAAAAATGAAAAACCAACTTCATTTAAAATAATTTGACTCTCAATTCAAGTGATAAATTATTTCAAAACAACTGAATATTTTATAAAAAATATTTTTATGTTTTTATTAAATTCTGTTGATAATTTTCACTTGCACATTCTTAAAATTACGTGAACATATAAGATGAATTAAAATTGTTAAATGCCATTTTTAAATTAGAATAAATAATTTTGTGTTATCTTATATGGATATAATTTGGTATAATTTATATAATTTATATACTGTATCTGATGCGAGATCGCATATTTTACTTTTATAAGATACGGAACCGGGACAAGTTCATCATGTGCGCTTGCGCTGCTTAGGGATGACTGCAATCCATTGCCTAGTTAACTAGAGAGAGCTCTCATTCTCAAATAGTAGTCGTGTCAGGGCCGACTTAAAACAAGATATTTATCTTTTCAGAGATCGATTTTTCAGAGCATTTTTCAAGTCGATCGGTAGAAACTTACATGCGGAACTAGGCTATAGAGTCCTTGTACGTTTTGACTCTTGAGAGATTGAGCACTTTAATGCACTTGATTGATCGAGCCTTCATCCCTTTTATTTTTTATATATTTCATCATTCGTCTACAATTCTAAAAATTTCGTTCATTAGGCACGCGCGCACGCGCGCGTGTGTATTTGTTAAATCGAATACCTTACACGTATTAATATTTTTTTAAGTTGAAAAATAAATTAAAATATCTATTTAAATGAAAAAAAATAATAACTAAGTTCTTTTTATTTATTATATTAAAATGAGTCTGTAGGTTAAGCTTCATAATTGAAGTATCGTTGATGATATTTCTATCGAGGTGAATATTTTATAAAAAAAAATCATTAGCCTAGCATATATAAAAAGATTTCTACTCTGTAGATGATGAAAAATAATTAATTATAAATTTTAATATAAGCATGATATAAAATCTTTAATTTTAAATGATGATTTAAATGAAGTATATCAATGTTTAAGTTCACCGCGCCCAGCGATGAATAAATTTTGCGTAATGCACAATATTAATCGATATAAGTAATAAAATGTAATGATAAAAATGAAAAGGAGAGGATAAGATAGAAGTGGTATCTATCGTTAATCGATGAACATGAAAGCGGTGCGCTCGTTGTATGCAACAGCCCTGACCTACATAGTAAAGCGTGTTGTCGACTGGGCTAGCTAACGCTACCTACCCAGACTATTATAGAAACATGCTATACATACGAAGTTTGCACTATTGCTTCGTACATTTCATTATATCCCATATCGTCTTTATCTCAACTGTAAGCTTGATTACATGCAGCCTTTTCTTATTATCGAATTGAAGTTCAAAAATATTTCAATTTATATTTTGTATACCAATAATAAATAGATATGTAGTCGATATATTTGAATAGAAGTGAGAGGAATGACTAGCACACCAAGTGAAAATTGAGATCAACAATTAGGAGAAACGAAGGAAGTAGCTCATTGATTAAGCGTATAAGTTTTGCGATCCGCGACTTGGGCGAAACTTTCCTTTGGAAACTTTTTACATGTTTGCGTGAAAGTTATCTAGCTTCTGCGCACACGCGCGCACACGTTTGTATGTGTATCCGTGTGTAAACTGATACACACACGCGCGCACGCGCATATATATATATATATATATATATGCGCGCGCGCGCGCGTGTGTGTATCTATTCATATATACGCGTATAACAAGCTCGATTTTGTTATTTTCAAGTTTCAGAAAATTAGTGAAAGATGGAGTCGACATGATCGCCTCTCAATCACATAATCTCATTACGTTGACTCGTTCTTTATCCTTGACACCTTTCGCGATCTGCGCCTCTTCTCCTCTCTCCATATCTAAGCATGCATATTTATATATATACATATATATACGTATATATACACATACTCACATACCTATCTATTTATCTGCCTATCCCTTCTCGCTCTATGTCTGTTTATTTGAGTATCTTACTATTTGCGTTTCTCTCGACTCTTTCTGGCATCATGAGCTCGGTCTTTACAAGTATAAGTCGCCATAGTCGATGACGAGTGGACGTAAGCGAGGACCTCGGCCGACAAATCCGCAAACCGGACACCGACCCCACCGTAACTGAGTAGCAAATCCAATAAAGCAATAAACACCTTATGTAAACCTACCACTTACATTATACTTGTGTATATTCTCATTATCTAACAGTAACAATAATTCTACAATTATTATCATAACATTTATTAAATATCTGTTTAAAAATTACTAATATAAATGAATAAAAAAATTAAAGAATAGAATGTAATATATATATATATATAATTAGTTTATTTTTCTTATTCTATAAATATCTATTATGACAAAATAATTATATATATAAATTATATCTCTCAATTTCATTGTGATGTTATCACAAGATAATTCGTTACTTTGAAAGTAATGTAAAAGAAGGTCTAATAGAGTTTCGTCGCTGTTCTTATTTATTTGCCTGGTCTTAACGGTGAATAAAAAAGGAAGAAAACGGAAATGACTGCTAAATCGTTTGTCTTGGGAAATAGGTCATGGACAAATATTGTATTGCGTTATCCTCACTTACAGTCACGCTTTCCCTTTCGGCTTATTTTTGTATTTCGCTTTTTTCCTTTTGGGGTTCGAACTTATTCAGAAATGTTTTAGTTTTCTTTACTATTTTATCTTAAAATATAAATTACATACACACACATATGCGTACACTCGCGCGCTCACACACACACACACACACACACACACACACACATTCAAACGAACTTTTAAAAATGTTTAATAATAAAAACAATTTGCCGTACTCTTTAATTGTATAAATTGAAATGGAATATTTCAAAACAAAAGTATCAAGTTAAATGAAAATATTTGATCGATTAATATATTTGCATTTGCAAGTATTTTAGAATTTAGTACATCGAATGAACTAATCAAATATCCTGGATTTTATTCACAAGTTCATTTTTATTCGTACCCGATCAACATATCTGAATTTTAAAATTATACGACTTTGTACAAAAGACGTTATTATCTATTATTTTACACATTATGTTATAAAATTAAGTGTATTAATTTTGAAAGCTCTGTTTTTATAATATGATCATCAAACAATCTTGCGAAGGTACAGTTGCATACCTCTTGAAGAAATATAGATGTTGTAGAAGATTTTAAAATTGTATAAAATAATTCCTTTGAATTTGAAATACAGATAGACTCTATTTATATTTATTTTTAAAAAAGATACTAAAACAAAATTCAATAATTGATGTTAAATTAACTCTATCATTAATATAAATTAATTTATATAGAAATATCTTGATAAACATTGATAAATGGGTTTTTAATAATTACATACTTTGCAATAAAGTATGTTTAATTTTCTTTATTTATTTATACTATAAATATCAATTAATATACCACCTAAAATACAGCATTCCTTTATATAAAATACGAATTTAAGTTGGATTTAAAAAGGTTATGAAGTGTTTTTAAAATAAAATTTACATTATTTGGATAATGTTTTACGCACCGAGTGTAAGCATTATTTTTGAATTTGAAAGTTTCTAAGATTTATGAACGAAAGCTATACATTATAGAACAATCGGTAGAATTTTTTCATAAAGAAAGAAGAAGAATAATTAATATAAATAAAAATAAGCGCACTGATTCTGTACTATACAAATATCAAAGTTTAAGATTATGTATATCAAGGTTGAATAACAATTATACATTTTATTATATAACGTAATTGTTTCTTCAAAAGGTAACATTTATTGAAAATATAAAAAGCAAACATATTATTCATTTACGTATATGAAATAATTTAAACTGGAATTAAAAGAGCATTTTTATTCTGAGATAGCAATAACAGTGTGCAGGCGAAAGCGAAGGCGATGTAGTTGGGAGGTTGAGAGTTGATGTCACATAGAAAGAGAGAGTCGTTACCGTTACGTAATGCCGTACGGGCTGGAGTGTATTAGTACCGTACGATGTACGGATGACGAGGATAAGAAGGAGAACGAAGAGGAGAAAGTTAGGTGGCTGAGGCAAAGACTGACCATACTTACACATGCTGCTACACTGTAATTCTTTCTTGCAACATCACGTTGCAAGAAAGGTATCTAACAAAAGCTTAAATTTACAATGTGCGAAATTTATGCGATTCCAATGCCACTGATTCATAATGATTTACATGAGATTTTAACGGATCAAGAACAGTACGGCATAGGGAGAAAATAAAAACAAAAGTAAGGAAGAAAGAATAAAATAGAAAAAAGCATGGATGCGAGGGTACAAGAGACGCGTCTACGGTCGATGAGGCTAGACGAGCTGATGGCATAGTTGACGCCACTCCCTCCGAACTCGAAAGGATCAAGGTCAACGAAGGTCAATGGCCAAGGTGCCTAGCTCTCAATCGACTATACGACTGGCACGACGCCCTTAATTCTAATCGCACGGTTTTTGTTTCCCACTTTATTAAATACTTTCATTATTGGCAATTTTTCATTATTATTTTTTTTTCAATTGGCAGTAAAATAGTATACAAAAGCAATGTTTCTCGATTTATTTACAAAATTATATTATTCTCAAGTAAATATAACTATTCTAAGTTTTATCTAAATTGTACAATGTAATCAAATCTAAGAAGATAAAATACAATAAAGAATGCCATATTACAAGAACAGCATTCCAAAGCTAATATACTCATACGTTTATTTAACTACTATTTAAACATTGAACTTTTTGGCGTACATACATATAAGAATATGTATACACGTATACGAATATCATTTATCTCCAAATTTTAATTAAATTATGTATATTATAAATTAATAATACTTTCGTCCCATTTATGTTCCAGCATCACTTTCATTTTATTAACTTTTTTCAATAAAAGTAGTTTCCAATTTAGTAATTGATCGCATGTTTTAAATTGTTTAATAACGTTCTCTATACATTAAGAAACAAATTATAAACCTGATTTATTTATTTGATTTCAAACGCATTTTATTTATATGTTTTGTACGAAATACTACTATTACTACTACTACTATATAAATATAACAATATCATAATATTATACATACATACATATATATATATATATATATATATATATTTATGTATCCATATATATTTTTAAATATATATTATAAATATTTCATATATATAATAAATAAAATTTTGTTTGTAAAGAATCAATTATAAAAAATTCAAAAACACAATAATTATTAATAATCTTCAGCTATTAGGAACAAGTTTTATACCAATATAAAACTTTTTACCTAAAATTTTTAATTACATACCTAATATATTAGGTAATTAATTTTTCAAATTTAAAATAATTAAAAACTTAAATTAATTATTTAATTGTATAATAATTTTGTAATTTATATAAATGTGGTTATTATTTTATTAACTAATATTAATATGAACATTAGCATTTTGAATTTTAACTTTATATTGATTAGTAATTAAATTAATTGTCAAATACTATTACTGATTCTTATTATAATGAACCCACAAGAAATGCAAAATATATATATATATATATATATATATATATATATATATATATATATATATATATTTAATATGTTTACAAAGAAATGGATTAACATAAATGATATCTGTACATTGTATTTATTTATTTCCTTATATTAGAATTATTCTTTACCTTGATTAATAAGTCATTGGAAAAAAAGTAATAATGAATTATACATAGAAGTAGAAATTAAATCGTTAATTGATTATGTCATATATAACAAACTTATAGAAAGACAATCTTTTGAAATAATTAAAATAATTATTATCTAATATCAATTATTGAAAGCAACGCGAATATCTAGTGATTTGAATTGAAGATTTAATAAGTTGAGAATAAAAAAGGAAAAGTTGAATGCAATGAAATGTATAAATATTTTGACAGTATGGAGATTCGTATATTGGACAATATAAATCGATTAACCACCGATTCCCATAATAACGTCTTTTTTTCGCGCTACCTTAGTGAAACATTATGTTGCATCTGTTGTACGGTGTTTGTGTGCGTTTGTGACTTAAGAAATTGCCTAATGAACCTGGCGGCGCTGGCAGCGTTGACGACGCTGTTGGTGGAATTACTTGCTGCGCCTGTCTGAAAGTAAAGTAGAAACGTTGCAGTGGGTCAAGGAGAGACGACGAAGCGGCGCGTCGTTGCTTTCACTTCCTCTCTGGCGAATACGTATGTGCGAGCTCGCTGGCCTCGACGCTGCTTCATCATCTATTCCTTCCCTTTATATTATTTCTTTTTTTTTAATTTATTATTAAAAATTTATTAACTCTACATTATTAACTAATGCGTATTAGTCATTGTTTATTTAGTAGAACGAATAAACAAAATCTATTGACTTCTACCTGGACGAATGCTGGGTTCGAAAAGGGATGGTAGAAATAATTTGTTAACCGACTTGTTTAACATTTTAAACGAATTAATCTGCAATTTAAATGTTATCGATCTATACGTTAATTATTTACTTAAAATTTAATAAATAAAAACTTAAATATGCACAGTTTATGTGAAAACGATCTATGTAGTTCTCAAATAATACTAACGCTCTTTTTAAAAAGCACAAAGTTTTAATAGTTAAAGGTCTGTAACCTTAACCTAAAATGTATGAAAAAAATTTTCATATTCCCAGAATTTTTGTTTATTTTCATCTATAAGAAGTGTAAAGTGGTCATTGAGTCTATTTTATTATAATTGTAGTTAAGTGCGAATTAAATATTAAACAGATCTGATAAAAAGTATTATTGCATATGTTTTTAGTGGATGCGAGAGAGTTAGTACAACAGGCGCGGGATCCAACAGAAAAGGAAGTATTAACATTGGCTTCAGTGAAGTCTGAACCGGGATCGTTATCAGGCAATAGGCTTCTTCATGGTATCCTGTCGCAGCATCACTCGCATTCGCAGCATCAACACCAACACCAGCAGCAACAGCAGCAGCAGCAGCAACAACAACAACAGCAGCAGCAGCACCAACACCAACAACAACAACAACAACAATCACAGCACCATCACCACCATCACCATCATCAACATCAACATCAGCAACACGGACTTGCTGCTTTACAGAATGGTTACGGTCGACATCTAGGTAGCCAACCACCGTACAGTACTGCTGCTATACCACCTACTAGCACGCCAGGTATGAATTCAATTAGAATATTTATGTTATTTACATATAATGTATTAACGACAAACTCAATCTAATATTTATAAAATATTTAATAGATAAGATAGATGTGGATAATATATGTGGATAAACAGAAAGTAATTAAAACGATATGCTTTGAGGTAGTTAACGAGTAATACTTAATCCAATTTTCAGCGTTCATTCTATTCCTCTATTATTATACAAATCTTTGTATTATATTAAACCACTTCCATAAATATTATATCGTATTAATGAAGATATACTGGAAAACAATTTGAACTCCATTAATTATATTTATTTAATCGGTATTGGCCTTTTATGTCGAGACTTAATTTTCAATATTTTATTTTTAAAGACAAACATACATTTGCATACAAGTTTATATTGAATCATCACATCAAATACTTGATATACATAAGTTATACGTCAATGCATATTTTATTACTTTTATGAACTTATTAACTTTATATATTCAAGATACTATTATATATAAATGTACAACTTAGTATAAAAAATGGAAATATAAAGTTTACTTTTAATTATAATAAAATTTGTATCAACATCTTCTATTTACTATAATTAATATTTTATTTTAAAATAAATTATATAACATTAATTTTCTAAGTATTTGACAGGAAGATTTAAGCACGTTTAGGTAAAATTATTAAATTTTTACATTATGCAATCGTTGACTGAATTACTAAAATTAATTTTTGAAGTTTATATTATCTTCTATAATATAAAGACTCGCTATATTATATTATTATTATTGATATATTCGCAGCATATGCATAAAACTGCATTAAAAAGTTCTTATAATTTTTCTATTATAAAGTTTTAATTTTTCATGTATATTCGATATATTATTTTTTATGAATGGTGATCAATACAGTTATTATTATGATTTTTATAGTTTGAAATCTACTTTTAAATTCGTACTATTTGATATCTTTTTAATTTATTGATGCACTTTTGATTAATGTACTGGAAAGCTTAAAACTTAAAATAAGAAAAATCAAATCATTTGCAAAAATATCTTGTACACTTGATAAGTATACAGTTACAAAATTAATTTCATTTTAAATTTCAATTGATTGAATTTCAATAATTCATTGTCAGTCATAGAGGTACGGCAACCACATAACAATCATTATTTATAAGAAGTTTTATATAAATAATCAATTAGACACTTTATTGATCGAAAAATCATCGAAGAATAATAAATAATATATAATATTATGAATATACACAATATTTTATTTTTAACCAGCGAATTTCAAAATTTTTTTTTTTTAGCGTTAAGATTTTTCAGATTCTGCAATTATATATGGCCTCTGGCAATGAAATAGAAAATTTCATTTAAAATATTATATTAATTTTAATTTTAATAATTGAGTTTTTCATAAAATTTAATTTAATTTCATTTATTGAATATGTTTAGAAATTATTTATGATATATATTTATATATATGATATATATTTATATATATAAGAAAATCTGACTATCATACTATACAATTTTGACGTAGAGAATTTAAGAAGATATGTAAAACCATATTACCAAATTAGTTAGGGTTAGAAGTTTGAATCTTGATTTACTTTGCGTAACATAAAAGAAAGGAAAAGAAAAGTCGTATAATTATTCGTGCAAAATCCGTTAAGACTGGTTCTAAAGTGTAATAAGTATCAGTAGAGAAGGGATGACCGTGGGAAGGGCAGATATGCATAACCAATGATCTGATGAGCTTCAATTTCTTCTACTCCATGAACATTCAAACTCTATTCTAACTTTTTCTCTACATTATAACCAAATAGAATAAATCTTAATAAATGTAAATATCAATTTAATCAAATAGGAAGCGGATCTCTACCAGCGAGTCCTGCCGATAGTGGAGTTAGCGATGTCGAATCAAGTACATCATCAGGTGGCAATGAAGATGCAAATCTACTCTTAAAAGCAAGGCTTAATCCTAGTTCATCTCTATCATCAAGTCTCGGTGCCTCCCATCACTCTCACCTCACAGCAGGTGAGATAAGCTGAATCAAGAATCAATACTACTGTAGGCGTTACAAAAGCTTTTTGTTTTTGATAATATAGTTTTTAAGTTAATAAGTTTATCGGAAAATGAAATCAACGATTTCTAAAAATAGCGTTAGGGAGACCGGCTTGCCACAGTCCTGGAATATATGGAAGTTCGGGTGGCTTTTTACCTCCAACCTTCCACCCTCAACAACATCATCAACATCATCAAGCTGGTCAGTACCAAGGTCATAGAGGGAGCTCACCTCATCAACAACATTCTAATCATGGCCTACCAACGTCAATGGGACCACCACATCATCACCTCCACCAATCTCCGAATCTTCAACATCTACATTATCGTCAACCCCCTACGTGTGAGTATACGATTTATTAGTTATAATGACTATGGAAATGTTTTATCGTCAATAACATATACCAAATTTGGATAATATGAAACTCGATCATTACTATTTGTTATAATACGATTTTTTACGACACAGATTTATTTATTATTACCAATAGATATATCAATTATAGGTATTTATAGGAAAATAGAATTAATTATATATAATTAATAATTAATAATTTTGTAACTAAATAAAAAGTTTTAGCTCTAGATAATCAATATAAAAATTATATTAAAGAATTCTTAAGAGAAGTAGGATATAAGAACTTAAAGCAATAAATTTATTATAAAATTATTAATGATTAAATAAAATATTTGTAAATTAAAAAAACTGATTCATTGATAATATTGCTATTCTAATAAAATCTTTTTACTTAAAATAACGACTAATCCATTTGTATTTTTAATATATTATTGGAAAATATGAAAATTTATGAAAAATTTCATCTAAATATAACAATGAATAGCTGAAAGTCGATCTATTAGAGAACTAAGAAATAAAATATATTCAACTATAAATTTGCACAAATAAGAGGCAAATGTTCTTGCTAAGATTCCCCCATTATTTCATATAATGTAATCATTTAAAAGAGAGAGTAAGAGGAAGGAAAAAATAAATGCGCGCGGGCACATGCACACACACGCACACTACTAACGTATTTAAGAGTCTGTAAATTTATTTTAATTTTATTTTTGTTATTTTTTAGTTTGTGTAAAGAAATATTATAGTAAAATTCCATTAAATCCTATAGATATAAATTTTTATATAATAATTGTAGTAAAATAATAATAATGATAATAATAATAATAAAAAGAAGAAGAAGAAGAACATCAACAACAACAACAATAATAATAATAATAGCAACTATAACTAAAGAAAAATTACGAAATATGCATTCCCGTACATATTTGTTTTTGTCGAAATATTAAATTTATTAAAAAGAACTTTTGGATTGATACATATAAAAATTCTTTAAATTACCTAATTTTATATATTAAAAATCAATGTCGTAAATATAAAATATATTTACACAATTTGTTAAAAATCTAGAGAAAAACGTACTTATGCTGCAAAAATGCAAATATAAATAATAAAAATATAAATAATGTAAATATTTACATATCTTATTGAAATTAATCAGGAATTATTGAAATTCAGGCAAATATTACAATATTAATTATTGATAGAATACATAGAAAATAAATCTATGTAAAAACTCCAAATGTGCTCAATTATACATAAATATAATAAATGTTTTAAAATGAATATTTGAATTGAGATGAATTTAAAAATTTATAATCATTTTAATAGATTAAAACTTTTTATAAAAGTATCTTCTTGGTAAACTATTATTATATTATGAGGAAAATATTTATCAACAAAACTGCAGATGTTATAAGATTATCTAAAACGTTTAGATTTTGTTTTAAGCGAAATAGATGCTTTACGTATTGTAGATACTGGAAGTATCGGAAAAAGGCACTACTGGCATTTGCAGTAGATAATTGGCTAAGAGCTGATCGTCCTCGTTTCCAGTATGGCCGCAGGCAACGCATTCGTATTATTAATCGCGCAACATCACAATGCCGAGAACTCGAACTCGGCAAGCCAGCAACGTCGAGTAAAAGTATGCCGGATTGTATAATCGAACGTGAATAAGCAAAATGTTACGCCATAACGATTTGGTAACGGGGCAAGTCCCACTCTCCTTATTCATTCGTACTCGTATTCTGTATTCCATTGCAGCGCTTATACTACAAGTATAGCGTCCTAATACAACCTGTTACGATGTCCAGAAAGAAGGCCAAAAAGAAGGACAGAACACTTGAACTCAAATGTATGAAAATGACAAAATAGATTTCCATTTGTTTCAATTTATCAATATTATCCTGATAAATCTTAATTACAGACAGGCTTTCTTCATACTCATTCTTAAAAGAAAGTTACTAATATTAAATTAAATTTTTTAATATTTATAGATCAAATATTGCCCGAAAGTAATGATTCGCGTAGAATCTATAAATATAAAGGACTAATGAAAATTATAATAAAATGTAAATATCTGCAGTAGATACTAAAAAAATTATCATATATTATGAATGCACATATTTCATAAATTGAATATAATTTTAAAAAATGTATCATTAACGTACTACCTCTTCATAAATATATATTTAAAAAATAAAATTATAAATAACATTATTTAAAATTTTAAATATTTAAATATTTAAGCAAAAAGCATTAATGATAATTCAAATAAAACAAGTTTCTCTATGAACATTAGTCAATATAAACTCTTAATTTACACAGCCATTTTTAAAATATCTGATGTATGAATTTAAAGTTCTTACAAATAATAGTTCTTTGTAATAAAAATAGGTTGGAATTTTTTAATCTTTTAAACTGATATACCATTGAAATGTTAATAGTATTAATAATGTTAACAGTTTTTACTGCTGTAATTTTATGTAGAATTACGTGAAAATCATTGTATGTGCCAAAAATAGCAATAATTATATTCTAGTATAATAATCAACGGTATTCATCCTAATATTTATCAAACGAAAGGCAATTATCGTGTATCAGCCATTCAATCTCACACGTCTGCTTTATATCACACTAACATTAACAATAATAAAATCATCTTCTACCTCCTTGATTTTCATGTTTGTTATGTTTATTATTTATATAATTCATGCTTATTTTTTCATAATATTTTGTTAAATATAAATCTTAATTGTAGTGAACAATATACAATATAGGTAGAAAAAGTCTTATAAAACACTTTTGCGCTATATTTGTATCAATATATAAGAATAGATATCAAGACAAGCATTAAGCAATTATAATATCATATATATAATATAAATTCACTCCCTTAACTGCATAATTACTCTCAATTTTTTATCTGTGTATAATTTAAAAATTTTCAATTTTTCTTCTCTTTACGCAGAAGACTTATAAATTATATACATTATATGTGTAATATAAACATAGGTGGTAGTATTGCACTCGCGTCATCATTTTATCGTTTGTTTCTTACATAGGTACGCACATGTACATACGTATAAAATTGACACTTAACTTATTGCGATAACGTTGCATTTATTCAACTCTTATTTAACGTCGAAGCACTTGATACTTGCAGATTATCGGTTCATTAGCCTTTATCGGGCATTTAAAGAGTAGGCCTTCACCCTAATCTTTACCAAGCTTTGTTCATGAACGCACCTACTCATATAACACAAAATATAATCTCACTGAGGCGAAATACTCGTTTTTACGAAGGTATTACACAACTTAAAGTAGAAAAATCAAATCTTACTAGGCGCCTTGACACAAATGCAATAAATTTTCCGTATAAAGTTATCTTGTCATATTCGGAAGTCACATACAAAATCTTTATTAGATTATTAGCACAAGGCACAAAGAAGAATAGTTAGTCAAATAATCATAACTCTATACCTCGAGATAAATATAAGAAGAGTAGAAAGGTATGGGGGTATTGCTTTATTACTTTTTGAATTTAAAATTCACGTTAAGCCAAAACAACAATTATGATACAGTAAATGAATTCTAAAAAGTTATAAATTACTTTATACTATTGTGTATGAATACAATAAAATAAAAAGAAAGCCTGCTGAATTGGAGAAATTAAACGAAAAAAAACAATACTGAAAAAATGCAAGTCGCTAGTTAGTTAGTCTCGAACAAGAATTTTATATGGAATTTTATATTAAAATTTGATCAGTTTGTATCAGATCTTGAATCGTCTTCCTTAAGTGCATCCGGCTGTAGTTTAACGCGGTATCTTTCACCGTAGACCGGGTGGAATGGAAAAAAAGCAGAAGAAAACGAAGAAAAGGAGGAAGAAATGGGAGGGGAAAAAGAAGACGAAGAAGAAAATAGAAAGAAATGAAGGTCTCAGGTTTTTGCACGAGTAGTATAGAAGTGGGAGCGAACGAGGCGACGTGCGCGTCCTTCCTGGGTCTCTGCCCCTATACCATGAGCGAGGCCGAGAGCATTGCAGCAGTCCACATTTGCAATCTCTAGCTGCATGTGTTGGAGCTTATTGCTTGCACGCGTCGCCGTTGCTGCCGCCACCGCCACCACCATCGCCGCCGCCGCCGCCGCCGCCGCCGCCGCCGCGACCAGCAAAAATGCATGGCTTCCCGAGCTCTTTCTTGCTCTATCGCAAATTTCCGAGCAAAAGAGAGAAAGAAATAATGGCGGTTCTCAACTAGTATCACAGTGAGAGAATCTCTCTCTCTCACACACACTCTCTCTCTCTCTCCCTCTCTGTCTCTCTATGTATCTATCTGTATCTGTCTGTCTATCTATCTATATATTGCTCTCTCACTCGCTCTCTCTCTTTCCTTCCCTCTCTCTCTTTCAAGGTCTAGTGGACAAGTTAGCTCTTGTTAAAGTTTCTGATTCAGATTAAGTTTCTATTTCAATGAAAATCATTATTTTATTGAAGTATTATTAAGATCTAAAAAAGCATGAAATGCTATATAACAATTCAAAAAGAGCATTAAGAAGCAATTTACAACTGTAATGTAAGACAAAGAATACGTGTGTATAGGGCGGCTGCGGGGGCGGTGCACTCGAGAAGAAGGAAAGTAACAATGAAAGGCGAGAAGAACAAAGGAATGCATGTAAAGTCGTTCGCGAAGACGGACCCAATGGGTGACTCGAAATGCGGATGAACACATTAAACTAACGTGTACCAGAGTATGTATAAAGAGAGATCGATATAGCATAAAAGAATCGACGACTACAAGCCTTTCCTCTAAGTACTGTCATACTATGTAGTACAGTGTAGCTCTGGTCGTATAGACGGTGACCTTGGTGCCGGCAATTCACCCCGTCTGTCCCCCACTCGAGCGTCTCCCTCTCCGAGTTTTCTGGCGCTCAGCCTGTCCGCGATGACCCCCTTCTTTCCCCTCAGTAGTCGACGCTCGTCTGCCATGCTGCCCCTCCTCCACTGATTCTTCCTTTTCCTTGTTCTCGCGTCTCGTTTCCTCCCTCCCTCTTGCTACGCTACCGCAGCCAACATCGTTAGTGCGTTATGTTGCACCAGTTAGAGGTTAAGTGCAGAGCTGTGAGCTTTATGATTCAAACTTAATTTTCATTAATTCACCTCCTCCTTCGTCTCTCGTATCATCTATTTGAATTTTATTTTAAATTTGTTTTTATTTCTCATCAATCATTTTACTTGCTTTATTTGCTTTTGTTTTGTAGTTAACATTAATGAATCCATGCTAACTTCTACCTTATTTTTGCATCGACAGGCAAATCGTTACAATAATCGAGCTAAACTCTCACAATTTTTATACTTTACTTTAATAACGAGAGTAAAAGAAAGATCGCGATTAACCTGAATGAGAAAATAAAAGTTTCGAGCTTAGAAGAGCTTATTCGATGAAACTCAAACGTTCTTTATGCATAAACATAATTTGTGAGCTATGAAAAGAGAAAGAATATAGTAGGGGATAAATACTGCCTTGAAAATTGACAATTCCAAATGATTCATTTCCGGTTGTGTAGACCAGTTGCAGGTCGCTCGACATGTCATAAACTTGTGCACACTTGTATACTCGTATGTGTAAATTTGTTTGAAGCAAACTGCAAACCCTGTTCATGCATATGACAAGTTCATGTAGCTAGGCCACTTGCTCTCTCTCTCTCTCTCTCTCTCTCTATTTATCTATCTAGCTAGCTATCTATCTATCTATCTATATCTATCTATATCTATCTTTATCTCTAGTTCTTTCTCTTCCTTCCCCGCGTGCTTCTCATCCTCCTCTCACTCTTTCTAAATATAATTTCCAAACTTCCAGATCATTTCGGTATCTCGTTGAGCTTTCTTCTCATGAAATATTACAATTTTAAATTATTTTATTACAATTTTTGATTGCTTTAAAACATAATTTTTTTTATCTTATTTTTATTAAGTATTATAAATTAATAATAATTAGAAAGCCTATGTGTAATTTAAAACGTAATGATTAATTATCAACTTCCAATATAAAACAAAAACAACGAATGAGAATTAAATTGTAAGTACATGTAGAAAGAGGAAGACTAAAAGATAGAAAATAGAAAGAAAAATCTAGACCTAGACCTAGTATACTGCTACTCCAGATTCGCGATCTACGAATAGACAGAAAGAAAAGTGGAGAAAGTGAGTAAGTCTCGTTGTTTCGCTTGTGACGCATTATTGGAGATGGGAGGAAAGAAAGTGCATTATACGTGCAATGGCGTCCATTTCACGCATCTGCGACTGTCCTCAATGCATTTCGAACTGTCTATGACCTTGCACTCTTTTATCTTTCATTTTTTTTAAGTTGAATAGCTACACTTTTGTATCTATAACTTTAATTTTTTATTAAATTTACAACAAAATTAAGCCACAATTATATTAAACTGTCGATGATAATAATTCATTAAAATATAATTTCATTCATTCATAATCGTAAAAGTAAAAGTAGTTGTGATCTTTAATTAACGTTAAATTATTAACCCTTATTTTATGATTTGATGATATTAATATCAATATTCTTAGCTCTTTATTATATTTGATATAAATATATAAAATACTAAAATATTTATGAGTAAATAGTTTTAAAAGCTCAAATGCAATACAAATTTTTAAATAATTTATTTAAGTTTATACAAATGAATCGAAAAATTCTTGGAATATAATACTAATTGTTGAAAAAATTCAATTTGTACGAAAACTATAAATATTTTTCATTTTACCGTTACTATGGATTTCAAACTGAATTCCGAATATCTAGTAAATGTTTTTCAAAATTATCATCTTTTTTATATTTATTTCATTATACTAACCAATGATAAACATATGTTTAAAATATTTCATCTAACAATTTTGTTAGCGATACAAATTCATAATAAAATATTTAATTTTGATATCATAATAAAAATATTGATCAAAAACATAACTTATGAAATATAATTTATTTTATAACATTACACATGTAAAAAAATTATAAAAAATATCTTCTGAAAAATCAATATAAAATGCATAAAATTACATGACATAAATTACATAAAATGCACACGAACTGAAATTTATTAATAAAATATTTTTAATATAAGATACATATGTATATGAAATATAAAACATTGATAGTGTGTCAGTATGTAAGTAACCGTATCCCCTTAGTTTTTATTATATATGATATACATGTTTTATTTTGGTAACGATTACTACCAAAATCAATTAAATGCACAGTACAAATTAAAAAGAATTCTTAAGAGCATTTAAAAGTTTATCATTTTTGTTAGATTATGTACTATGTTTTCTTCATTTAATCAGAATGAACCATGGGAATTAATTAGATCTTGTTTTTATTAAATAGTAAATTATAATACATGGATAGATATGTTTATATCAAAATAGTTTTTATCTTTAATTGTATTTGTAAGATTGAAAAATCAGTTATATCTTTATAAATAATAAAACAAATTACATATATTAAATATAGATTTGCGATATAGTTATAAGATAAGGGGGAGTTGTCAAAGCGTTGAGAGGAATGCTAAGGTGTAATAGGCGGTTTTTCAGTTAATATGTATAATGGGGCTGCAACTCTTTTGGGGGTCTACAGACTGGTTTGATTGTAGATGCAGCGAACAGGAAATCCTGTAGGTAGGGTGTAGGCTTTCTTTCACATCAAGAAAAAGTGTGCAAATTTCAAAGAAGAACGAGAGGATCAAAAAGGGGGGAGCAAGAATGAGTAAGCAATGAGAGGGTCGGGAGGAGGAAGATGACTTGTTAGTAAAAGCGCAAAGGAATAGGATGAGAGAAAGAAAAAGAAAGAAACAACGGTCCAATAGTACTAGGCAAGGGTAGGGGAAGAGCGAGAGAAGCTGAGGAACAAAAAGAGAGAATAACGTCATTGCCAGTCGCGGTTGTTGCTGTTTGCCGTCGCTGCATCAGACTAGTACAGAGTGAAACGATCGGTTGGAGAGGGGATAGGAGGGCTTGCGGGAGAGAGGAAAAGAAAAAGAGAGGTAGATGTACAGTCAAACAGAGAGAGAGAGAGAGAGAGAGAGAGAGAGAGAGAGAGAGAGAATAAGTTAGTCTGTCGGTCAGTGACTGCCTGACTTTCCCGACACAGCTGAAGGTCAACTCTCCCCTTCTTTCCCTTTCCTCTCATGTTGGCTGCTATATTGCTACTTACTGCTGCTGTCTCTGCTACTGCCGCTGCTTCTGAGTTTGATGCTTCTCTTGTCGAGTCGTCTTTATCCCACACTATTCTCTATTCACTCAGCTACTCAGCTATCGGGATCTTTCGTACGTTGCATACAATAATATAAGCATACAAATGTATGAGCAAGCTACAAGTAATCGTTGACTACCATCACATAATAGTACAACACCTTCACTTGTCCTGTAGTGCCCCCCCCCCCCTAATCAATTGTCCGCTTGTTATATTTGTACTTCCGGTTTAATACATAGATTCGCGTTTCTCTCCTATAGTCATTTGCTTATTTTACTTGGTAAATAAATGAATTTTTTAATAATATTTAATATTTTTTATTACTTAATACGAAAGCTTACTCTACTATAACTATATAATAGATATAGCTATCTATTATCTAGAACTATATAATAGATTTGATTTTTAATTTGCAAAGTCAAATAATAGTTGAATTCTAATTTTTGAGAACGTACAGTATTTGTATATTAATAATTAATTTTCTTAAAAATAAATATTCATAAAAATAAAGATCATGTGAATAATTATTTTCCTTATGGACATGACTTAATTATTTTCGATAATATGCAAAATAATAACTATGAAAATTAATACAAATCATAAGAAAATCTTAGAGATCTAAATGCTTTTATCACTTTACGTTTTATATTTTACAAAGTACTAAAAAAGTGAATATGATTATAAATAGTACAATATACATATATTAAATTATAAGAATAGAGTAAATTCACAAAAAGAAAAACAGAAAACAAACAAAAAAAAAAACAAATTATATAAACAAAAAAAATGTAAGAATATTTTCCTCATACGCAATAATTAAGTAAAACTAATCATCTTGTTTTTTTTTAAGTATTGTCATTTATTCTAAAAATATTTATTTTTATAAATAAATTTTTAATAGGAAAATAAACATAAATATATAGTTTAAAATTTTCTCCATCAATCGATAAATTAGAAGTACATTTGCGTAAAATTTAGTGAATGTATAACATTTAACTAAAACGCATAATTACATTAATAAATATATGATAAAATATATATAATTCTATAAAATTAACATTAGACCAATACTCAATATATTAATAATAAATACATAAAGCATACTCAAATATATAAAAATCAACTCAAGAATTCTAAATTCTTTTAACCTTTACGTATATTACTTGAAACATAAATGTGACAATTATAATTTATTGTTTAATATTGTTTAATTTAATATCGTTTAATCAGATTTCTCTCTCTCTCTCTCTCTCTCACTCTCTCTGATAAATATTGTCTAAATTTGCATAATTATTAATTGATTAATTTATATGAATGATACGACTGTAATCAAAATCAATGTTTTCACTTTTGCACGAAAATGTAGACTACAAATACATATGTATTATTATTCAAGCTCACAACTATTGTTTTTGAACAGTTGCGAGTGTAGGTGTATCACATACTATATTTTTAGGTACTAAGGGCGCTTAACTGCATATAAAATCAGTAGCCTATCTAAATTCAAATGCGTGTATAAACAGGGCGTAGCATTGCATAGGGATTCGGTATATAAGATAAGCATTTCCTTAGAATAAAATTATAACAAACATTATAATAGTTAATATTATAATTGTTATTATTATTTACAATATATTTTCAGTGTCAGAGAGCTACAGTAACTACGTTTCGTCAATGTACGGCGGAGCGAATTTCGCAACTCCATGTACACCTTCACCACCGCGAAACAACAATTCTGGGCCTGGAGTCGCTGTCGGGGCTGGTGGTGTGCCCACAAGTGTTATACAGGCAGCAACATCCTCAGTCTCAGACGATCTCTATCTGCTGGAGTTGGGCTTCCCTAGTCGGCCCAAAAAGAGCAAGCTCAAGAAACCACGATTAGGTACGACTCAAGAACCAGCAGGGTCCAGCCAAGCTTCGCCTGTCAAGCGGAAATCTCGCGAAGGCTCAACTACTTACCTTTGGGAATTCCTATTAAAATTACTTCAGGATCGCGAGTATTGCCCACGTTACATCAAATGGACGAATCGTGAGCGCGGCGTTTTCAAGCTCGTTGATAGCAAAGCTGTATCAAGGCTTTGGGGCTTACACAAGAACAAGCCGGATATGAACTACGAAACGATGGGTAGAGCACTGCGTTACTATTACCAACGTGGCATTCTCGCTAAAGTTGACGGTCAGCGACTGGTCTATCAGTTTGTAGACGTGCCCAAGGACATTGTTGAAATTGATTGTACAGGTGCGTGAGACAGGGCTCGCCCGTCCAGGGCCCGACCATCGATAACGTTCAACAGAGGACAGAGACGAGCAAGTGTTACCCGCGGGTCCAGATGGCAAGTGCCTTAGTACCCTGCTGCCCGTCATTATTTGCATTTACTCTTTTAAAAAGCTCTTTAAAAAGCTCACCATGTGCTCTGCATAACTGTTCTACTTTTCTATTTTACGCGGTTCGTCTCCTTTCTCTCTCTCTCTCTCTCTCTCTCTCTCTCTCTCTCTCTCTCTCAATCTCCCAATCGATCAATGTCCATACATTCATCCATTCATCCATCCATCCATTCATTCGTTCATTCATTCATTCATTCATTCGTTCATTCATTCGTTCATTCATTCATTCATTCATTCATCCATTCATCCATCCATCCATCCATTCATCCATCCATCCATCCATCCATCCATCCATCCATCCATCCATCCATCCATCCATTCACCCATGCATCTATTAATATTTTTCTAATTAATAATAAAACAGACTACCCAAGCGACCCAAATGGAAATATCATGATTCGAAACAAATAGAAAGAACCGAATAGAAGAGTAAAGCATTAACTTATGGAGCAAACATCTTTAAATAATTTACTTAAACTTCGAAGATTTAATCATGTAGAAACATACGTAGTTACTAAATTTGTATATTTTTTCGAATATAAACTCGACTAACTACTATTTATATATTGTACATTTACATTGGAAAATTTGCACATACTTAAACCCAAGATTTTTCATTTTTAATCAAGGAAAATCATCGTTGGCTTTACAATTGTATTTGATAAACGAGAAAACATGCAATGCGAATCGAGGGCTGTGAAAAACAAATTTTAAAAAGGTAAATACGAATGGGTTTAAGCGCTGCGAATTTTTGAGTGGAAATAGGCGTGCGCGTTTTCTTTATGTATTTGATATTTTTAAATATATAGACAGAAAGACAAACAAAAATAAAAAGGAAGAATATGAAAAGAAAAGTATAGAGAAAGAGAGAAGTTGCGTGAGAGAATCGAAAGAGAAAACAGACAAGACAGACAGAAGACTCAGGCATGCACTCACGCACTATATATTTTTTATAAATAAGAAATGGAGCAATTGTTGTTTTTACTTGTGCTGAGGTGATGATTAAGGTGCTGGCTATTATGAAACACATTCACACACATACACTTGCATACACACATTATACACGAGGTCCAAGAATGTTATTTAGCATTATAATGTTACTGATTCGTAAAAGATTATTGAAATAAATAGTATATCTGTACATAGAGTATAATTTTAATATATATATATACATATGTGTGTGCGGGCGCGCGCGCATATGTGTATGTGTGTGTATGAAATTGCACGTGTGCGTGAAGGTATGTTTGCGTGTTATGTATGAAATATTTGAAAATTGTATGTAATATATCTATATATTATATATTATACCCACATATGCGCTAAAACCTAACGCACGTGGACGCACACACAGTGCACACGCTCCACATACACATACGTGTTATACATATATATTATGTAGTGACTCTGAGATTATGTCACGTTGGAGAGGAAGGGCTAAGTTATACCGTATTAAACTTTTTCTCATTGCCTTTTCAAATGTGAAGAATACATGTTATTAAGAATTTTTCTATTCATCATTTCTGGTTAATTTCAATGAAACTTCAATACGCACATAAAATAGCTTCCATCTAATATAACAGCAAATATAATTTTCGTTAAATAGAAAGATAAGGACAGTGTCAAACAATTTAGGAAATCGCCCTTCCTATGCCCAGGGTGTAAAAATAATAATAGTAATCATTATGAAGATAATTAATTTATTAACGTTCTGGGTCGTGATGTGAAAATACTTCAAGTTTAAATTGAAGATAAGTTTTTGTAAATATTATTGAGTGGAGTCACTTATGAGAATGCGTTATTGTTTAACATTAATAATATAATAAGCTACGCTGTAATTTGAATGAAAAGACAAATGCAAATGTGTAAATGTACGCATGGAAACGTAAACGTATGAGCGTAAAAGTGAAATTATTGTAAGACTCATCAGTGCTCTCTGAACAATTTTAACTCGACGAATAGTCTCGAAAATTTTCTTTAAAATAAAGAGAAGGAATAATGTATAAAAATAATATAAAAACGAAATACAGTAAAGTACAGTTATCCAGTGCTGCCAATAATGCCTGTTACAGTCTCAAACGATGTTGGGGTGCATCTAACAAGGACAAGAAACTTCTTTTTTTGTAGTTCGCTCATAATGTGTTGGGACTGCAGACATACCGATGATACAAAACGGATTGCCTTTATGCATTAACAAAGTGTTGCCTTCTAACAAAAAAGAAATTAAATATAAAAGACAAACAAAGAAATACAAAATATAAGTGTCCCATTATGATAATAATTATAATTTGTACCCCGATATTTAAGGGAACAAAAAAAGCAGACGATATGTTACTGTCCTCCATCCTGATCGGTTTTCCCTCATATACGTATAATCAAAGAAAAAATTAACAAAACAAATATACACGAGGCACATATATTATCAACAAAAAAGAAAAAAAAATACATTCAACCTTAACCTTTATGCAAAAAAAGTTAGAGATACGGAGAGACATTGAATATTTCTATAGTATGAATCAATCCACAATAGTTAGTACAATATGCGATGTTAGGGGCGTATAAGCTTTACTTTTATCATTGATTAATTTTATTAGTAAAAGTTAAAAGTGGGATAATAATAATATCAAAATTTAATAAAAATCGAATTAAAAAAAATTTAATGAAAAGTTAAAAATGATAAATTAATATATTAATAGCACTTTAAAAATTTGTTACAATAAATACCTACATTTTATTACATTTTCAATATATTTTGAAGAATTTAAATTATTAAAATTATTGATATTTTCTATGAAGAAAATTAATCTATTAGAAAGAATTATAAATACAAACTTTTACATAAAGAAATATAACTTTTCTATTAATTAAATAAATTATTGATTATTCTATACATAAACAAATAATCCAATGATTTAAGAAGATATACACTTTCGTAATTTGTATGCAACTTCTATACACAATGACATACGTTTTTAAAATACGACCTATCACACGACAGAGGTCATATTTTTAGGGAAAGTAAATTTATATATCATTCATAACATTTGACTACATTAAAGCATAATTTAATGAGTAAGACTCTGTTATAATAGGGATAAAGTATATGAATATTTACTTGTAAAATATATGAAATGCGATGGATTGATATATGGAACTCTAATGTAACGTTCTGTGATTCGTTGTTTGTAGGTGAAATTTAATAAAACACAATGTATAATACAATGTTTTGTTTTTATTAATTTTTGTATCTGTTCCAACCAAATATTTTGATTTACCAATTAGAATTCAATTAGAATTAAAATAAGCAAATATTTAAATATACGACATATAAACTAACTGACAAAAATATTCGAAAAAAATATTTAAAAAATATAATTAAAAATATTAAAAATAAATATACTGTTTATGCTCAAACATATATGTAGTATTATTAATAAATTAATAAAAGCTCGTATAAAAATAAAAATCTAAGATTATTTCTTTATTTTTTTTTTATTAAACAATAAAATGTATTATTATTTAAAAAGAACTTGAAAGTTTTCTAACAAAATACATAACCTTGTCAACAATTAATTTTATATTTGGATATATACATAAAAATAATAGTACATTATAATATTACAAGTAAAATTTTGTAGATAGACACGTATGTACGTATACACTCCTTTTCACACACATGCACAGTTTGTTTGTTTGCCTGATATCTTCTATTAATTTTTTTATAATTATTAAGTAAATTTTTTATTTTTTAAAATACTCTACTTAGATATAAATTATTAATTAGTGTTAAATATGAATCTGTAATCATAACCAAATTAAATTGAAATTATGAAACAACACTATGTAAATACCTTTAATATTGATTATTAAGAAATACTAGACATGTTTATAGTTATGATATTAAAAATGAATTGAATTTTACATAAAGGCCAGCATTTTTAATCTAAGAAAAATATATTTATATTTATTTCAAATATAAATTAAACATAATTATATTATTTTTGAGTAGATGTTTTTTTTTCAAATAATTTCAAAAGTGCATATATATCAAATTTCTATATAAAATATAAAATATATAAGTTTCATTATTATTTTAAATATAAATTTACCAGAATGAAGCATTTTGTTATATTTTGATTAAATATAAAAATTATGTAGCATTTAACAGATAAATAACAATAATAGTATTAAATAATCTTTTAAAGAAGAGATAGTAAAATTCTTAGTAGATTCTTATTATTTACTGAATAAAATTATTTTATTAATTTTCATAAAAGATCGTAAAATACATTTCAGAATACTTTTCTTTAAATGTTTCATAACACAATCTAGCAGTATTTAAATCATTTTTGATAAAAAGTTTAAATAAATCATATTAATATTCATAATATTATAATATTATATAATTAAATATTATTATATTTTTTTAGAAAATTTTTTAATTTGTTTTGTTTATATATATATATATATATATATATATATATATATAATAAAAATGTAATTCTACAATGAGCAAAAGAAAAATTTAATTAAATGATCTTTTACATAATCTCGAAAATTTTGTATTACATCAGTAAAATAATATATAAGAATAATGATTGTATATAGATTTCTTTAAAATATATATTTAAAAATGATATTTAAAAAATTGCTTTTTTCTAGTAATAATTAGTAAACCATGAAATGTAAATTAGGTCTTATATTTGTAACGCAAATAGTTGGAGTCAGTTAGTTTCTACATAAGAACATAGCAGTCGCATGACTGATCATATACTGCAATGTGTATGGAGGTGTGGTATTCCATGCATATACAGATATTACGTTAGATCATAAATATTTTGTAAACATAATGAATAAGACTACAGTGGTATGAAAAAACGCTGTTCGATTTAAAATGTTCATAATTATCTTTTAATTAGTTAATGACTGCACACGAGGAGTTTATACTTTAAAACAGAAGTAAAGTTAATTAATTTTTAATCGATTAGTTTTCTATGATTTAAATCACTCATAACGATACTAGTTTTATCATTTGGAAAGTTTTCAACGATAAGTTAGAAAAGGATAGCTAAACAAACAGGAATACAAAAACAAGCATGGGAAAATTGTAATTTATTATAATTATTTTTTATTAATATTTGTTTCTATCTTTGCAGGTAAATTTAAAATAAATTCTAATCAAAATATGACATATCAATAAGATATGTTTATTTTGAATTATTAACTAATGTGCACATCATAGGTGGCTTTTGAGCTATTAAATCAATAAACTTGTGCATATGTAAATTTAAAATATTTGTATTTTTATCTAAATTTAATTACCGTTAATATAAGATTTAATTCTAATATAAAATAGGTAATAGATGATTTACAGTATTAAATTTACTAATTATGACAACATATAATATAAATATAATTGTCCAGATTATATAAATTTATATTTTTAAGTTAATATTATTTTAAATGATAAATAAGAAGTTGTTGAAAAACTTGTAAATATATTTTTAAATACGTATTATTTAATTATTATGTTCATTATATAATGTTTCTGACTATGAGATATTCTACAAATTATAATTATATATAGTTCATATAAATTAATTAAATACGTAATGTATAAAGAGTGTAAATAAATAAATAAAATGAATCAAAATCACATACTGCATGCGCAATAGAAATTTGACTTGATTGGTGCTTATTCCCACTTAAAGTAATACTAATTCGAAATTGAAAACTACAAAAATAATATATTCATGTAATAATATAGTAATTTATTAAGGAATATTTACTAAAATTTTGATTTTTTTAATTATTTGTATTAGAACTAAGAAAAGTACGAGGTAAGTTAGTGATATTATTTTCTAGTTTCAACATTGTGCAATTCTTATAAATTGGCTATGTAGTAAGAATGTAATTAGCAATATTAAAGAATACAATATTGTCAAAATTATTGAGAGTTTATTAAGAAATAAGAATCAACAGTTTCTTAAAAATGTCATATAAAATATTTAAAAACATGCAAATACATGTAATAAATTTATAAAATAAAAATTCTTTAAAATATATTTATAAAATTAAAAACAAATATTTTATATCATTTCTATACGAATCTATATAAGAATATTAATATATCTATTAATAAATATAAACTTAAGTTTTATAATTTATAATTATACGTACTTTATGTTTTACTCTTTTGATATTATACTAATAGCCTTTATTCGGTTAATATTGTATAACAATTTTAATATTTAACTATTTTCAAATATCTTATATTATATTTTATACAATATTATATTTGAAAATAGTTAAATAAATTTTTTTCAAAGTTATGGTATTTTGCATTGGTCAATTTTTCAATTTGTATTCTTCAATTATAATCTAATGTTAAATTTCGTTATATTTCGCGCGTTTTCAAATACTAATGATAAAAGACCTTCACTGCGCATGTGGAGATGCAAGATTCGATATAAGATTGCCGATATGTGAAGCTTTGTATGTATATATATATGCAGTAGTAGATTCCAGCATAGAACGCTGTAAAATAAATTACTTTATACAAGTAAGTTAACAAAATTATGAACTTGGCATTAATAGTTCAAATTTAATCGTATAATTTATACAAATTTAATTGGAATATATATATATATAGCTGTATAGTAAACATTATTGAATGAAAGAACAGGTATTCTACTATTGATGTAATTAATGTTTTAGACAAGAATTTAGTTGTTCTGTGCCACACCCGTGCGGCCATTTTGGCCTAGCAAGTGCGAAGGTAGGATAAGTTAAAAGGGCATTTGAAGAACTAGTTTAATAATGGATCAGCAAATCACACCAAAGGAGGTAAAGATACTTGAAAATCCTGAAGATATTCAGGAAAGAAGAGAACAAGTACTGGGTCGTTATGCTAATTTTAAAGCCGAAGCTCGAAATAAGAGAGATAAACTCGAAGATTCTCGTCGTTTCCAGGTATCCTGAATTTCCAATTATATTAACTTTTCCTAAGCATATTTATAGGTTTTTCGATATTTCTACATTATCTT
The DNA here is from genome assembly GCF_000503995.2 of Ceratosolen solmsi marchali. Lineage (NCBI taxonomy): Eukaryota > Metazoa > Arthropoda > Insecta > Hymenoptera > Agaonidae > Ceratosolen > Ceratosolen solmsi. Next base: position 16,071,508 of record NW_011948415.1, read on the forward strand.
TTGATTTTAGTATTTTAAAAGAGATGCAGATGAACTTGAAGGTTGGATCTATGAGAAACTGCAAGCTGCTTCAGACGAAAGTTATAAAGATCCGACAAACCTCCAAGCAAAAATTCAAAAACATCAAGCTTTTGAAGCAGAAGTGGCAGCTCATTCTAATGCAATTGTTCTGTTAGATAATACTGGAACAGAAATGGTCGCTCAACAGCATTTTGCTCATGATATAATTCGTAAAAGACTTGGTAAGCAAATCTAAAGTATCCATTTTTGTTTAAAAAATTATTGACTAAAACTTTAGTGAAGTTAATTTAGAAGTAAAATCTAAATAATGATATACAATTGCAATATTTAAATGTTTTGCACAGCTCTTAGTTAATTTTAGAATTAAAAAAAATATCAAATTAAAAAATCTGGGAGCTTTTTCTTTGACAATTGTATATAATAAAATTTTAAGTAAATGATTTGATAAAAGTTTTATATACTTGTGACGAAGAATTTATATATTAATATTTATTAATAATTCAGAAATTATTTTGCTTAATAAGATATACTGCAAAACTTATTGTTTGCATATTTTTTATCCTAGATTTAAACATACAAATGAATGAATTTTATTGTAAAGAGTCAATATCTAACAGAATCAATTTCTTACAATTTTTAAGAGGAATTACATCGCCTTTGGGAACTACTTCTTTCACGATTAGCTGATAAAGGTTTGAAACTTCAACAAGCCTTGGTTCTAGTACAGTTCATTCGTCATTGTGATGAAGTAATGTTTTGGATTCATGATAAGGAAGCATTTGTAACAACAGATGAATTTGGCCAGGACTTAGAGCACGTAGAGGTGTTGCAAAGAAAATTTGATGAGTTCCAAAAGGATATGACAAGTCAAGAATATCGTGTGACAGAGGTAAATGAACTTGCAGACAAATTACTACTTGATGGACATCCGGAACGTGACACAATTTTACGACGTAAAGAAGAACTCAATGAATCTTGGCAGCGTCTCAAACAATTGGCCATTCTTCGTCAGGAAAAACTTTTTGGCGCTCACGAAATTCAACGATTTAATCGCGATGCCGATGAAACTATGGCGTGGATTGCTGAAAAGGATGCTGTTCTCTCATCCGATGACTTCGGTCGCGACCTTGCAAGTGTGCAATTATTACAGCGTACTCATGAGAATGTCGAGCGCGATCTTGCTGCTCTTGAGGATAAAGTAGCGACTTTAGGAGCTGAAGCTGATAGACTTGCAGGTGTTCAACAGCCTGAACACGCTCAACAGATTCAAACTAAACGTGCCGAAATTCTTCAGTCTTGGGAGGGTCTTACTTTGAAGGCTTCAGTCTTGGTAGTTCTTACTTTGAAGGCCAAAGAGCGTCGCCAAAAACTTGACGAGTCACACAGTTTACATCGCTTTCTTGCAGACTATAGGGATCTCGTTTCATGGACTAACGACATGCGTGCCATTATTTCGGCTGACGAACTTGCTAAGGATGTAGCTGGAGCCGAAGCTCTTCTGGAGCGTCACCAAGAACACCGCGGTGAAATAGATGCACGTGCAGATAGCTTTGAGGCTAGTACTCTCGCTGGTGGACGTCTTCTCGAGCGTCAACACTATGCTGCCGAGGAAGTTGCTCGTAAGCTTGAAGCTTTGAGCGCTGAACGTAGTGCTCTTCTCGAACTGTGGGAACAACGACGAGTTCTCTATGAGCAATGCATGGATTTACAATTGTTCTATCGGGATACCGAACAAGCAGATGCTTGGATGGCCAAACAGGAAGCTTTTCTTGCTAACGAGGATCTTGGTGACTCACTTGATGGGGTTGAGGCTCTTGCTAAGAAGCATGAAGATTTTGATAAGTCTCTCGCTGCTCAAGAGGAAAAAATTCGTGCTCTTGACGAGTTTGCGGGTAAACTCGTTGAAGGGGGGCATTACGCAGCTGATGAAGTATCCCAACGTCGCTCTCGACTCCTTGAACGTCGCGCTTCTTTATTAGAGCGCTCGGCGCGTCGACGACGGGCTCTCGAGGATGCTTATCGGTTACAACAATTCGAACGTGATTGTGACGAAACAGCTGGTTGGGCTCATGAGAAGCTGAAATTCGCAACGGATGACAGCTATCTTGATCCCACAAATCTTAATGGAAAATTACAAAAACACCAGAATTTTGAACAGGAGTTGGTAGCTAATCGAGCACGCATGGAAGAACTCGTAGCTCAAGGTGACGCATTACGCGCAGCCGAGCATTATGCAGCTGACCGTGTCGCTGAACGTATTGATGAAACAGCAGCACTATGGTCAGAATTAGGAAGAGCAAGTGAACGAAAAGCTGCGAAACTTCAGGAAGCGGCGCAACAGCAACAGTTTAATCGTACGGTTGAGGACTTGGAGTTATGGCTGTCAGAGCTTGAAGGTCAATTGTTAAGTGAGGATTTGGGAAAGGACTTAACAAGTGTACAGAATTTGCTTAAGCGACAAGCCTTACTCGAAGCAGATGTAGCTTCTCATCAGGAACGCATTGAAGCAGTAGCTCGAGCTGCAGAACGTTTCGTTGCCGGAGGACATTTTGACGCGGATAATATCAGAACGAAGCAAGAGCAATTAGCCAGTCGATATGCAGCACTGACTGAGCCGACATTTGCCCGCCGTCAGCGTTTGCGTGACTCGTTACGTGCCCAGCAGCTATTTCGTGACCTCGAAGATGAAGAAGCTTGGATACGAGAAAAGGAGCCAGTAGCAGGAAGTGCAAGTCGTGGTCGCGATCTTATAGGCGTGCAGAACCTTATGAAGAAACAGCAGGCTGCTTTAGCAGAGATCAGTAATCGAGAAGCACGGCTGGCGGCAGTTCGCGCAGCGGCTGAAGCGATGCTCGTCGAGGGTCATTTTGCTGCTGAGGAGATCAGTCAGCGGCTTTCTGGCCTTGAGGAACGTTGGGCGCAGTTGAAGGGACGTGCACGTCGCCGACGCGCAGATTTAGAAGACTCATTACAAGCGCAGCAGTATTTCGCCGATGCAAATGAGGCCGAATCTTGGATGAAAGAGAAGCGACCAATTGTCGTAGGTGCAGATTACGGTAAAGACGAAGACAGTAGCGAAGCCCTACTTAAAAAACATGAGGCTCTACTCAGCGATCTGGAAGCCTTTGCTAGTACAATTGGGGCATTGGCGGCCCAAGCAGCAGCCTGTCCCCAACAAGAAACTCCCGCGCTTGAAGCAGCTGGCAAGGAATGTGTACTCGCACTTTACGACTACGCAGAGAAATCACCACGAGAAGTTTCAATGAAGAAAGGAGACAGCCTTGCTCTTCTCAACAGCAGTAACAAGGATTGGTGGAAAGTCGAAGTAAACGATCGTCAGGGCTTCGTACCAGCGGCATACGTTAAGCGAGTTGAACTAGAAACGGGCTTAGGGGCTTCACAACAGAGTTTGACACGTGAGCAGGGCTCGATTGGAGCCCGTCAAGCACAGATCGAGGCGCAATACAGTGAATTGTTGCGTGTAGCACGCGAACGCCAGGAGCGACTTAGCGAAACAGCCAAAGCCTATGTATTAGTACGCGAAGCTGCTGAACTTGCAGCCTGGATCAAAGATAAAGAGAATCATGCTCAAGTTCAAGATGTAGGTGAGGATCTTGAGCAGGTTGAAGTCATGCAAAAAAAATTTGATGACTTTCGTGCAGATTTGAAAGCGAATGAGGTGCGCCTTGCGGAGATGAACGAGATCGCGGTACAGTTGGTAAGCCTCGGACAAACAGAGGCCGCTCTTAAAATTCAGACGCAAATACAAGAATTGAATGATAAATGGACAGGTCTTCAAACGCTTACAGCGGAGCGGGCGAGTCAACTAGGCTCAGCCCATGAGGTACAACGCTTTCATCGAGATGTAGATGAAACTAAGGACTGGATACGAGAAAAGGACGCGGCTCTTAATAATGATGACTTAGGCAAGGATTTACGAAGCGTACAAGCGTTACAACGCAAGCATGAGGGTCTGGAACGTGACTTGGCGGCTCTAGGGGATAAAATTAAGCAACTCGATGAAACGGCTAATCGGTTAATGCAATCACATCCAGATACAGCTGAGCAGACGTATGCAAAGCAAAAAGAAATCAATGAGGAGTGGACGCAGCTCACCGCTAAGGCCAATTCACGCAAAGAGAAACTTCTTGATTCGTACGATTTACAACGTTACCTTAGCGACTATCGAGACCTTATGTCCTGGATTAATTCAATGGTGGGTCTAGTTGCATCCGAGGAACTCGCCAGTGATGTTACGGGCGCTGAAGCACTACTTGAACGTCATCAGGTACATAATCTCTGGACTTACTTGCGTCAGTATTGTAATAAATACAATATTGACTTGCTTATATTCAACTTCAATCTATTTAAAAAAAACGAGAATATTGTCTCATGTTATTTTGTAATTAAGTTAGCAATTGATTTAATCCTGTATCATAATTACTAATAAATAAGATGCAGTTTTGAATTATGAAAATTTGTATTCACTTTTCTGATGGTTTAGTTTAATGAAAGAAATTAATTTTCATTTAATCATTAAACTTCAAAACCTGGCACCATACAAATCTCGGTTGGCCAACTAAAATGAATCAATTAAGAATTTAAAAGTTAAAAGCGATTCACTTTTTTAGTATATTATATAATACTATATTATTTTAAATTTTAAAGTGACATAATGGTTAAGTTTTTAAATCGATTTATTCCATTAATTACAGTTTTTAAGCTCGTTACGAGACGAATGTTATCGGTATGTTATATATATATATATATATATGTGCGTGATAATGAATGAAGCATGATTTTCCATTATTAATATTATAAAATTCTAACTATTATAATTTAAAACTTTTTATGGAAAAAAGATAAATTCAAATCAAGCTATTCGAAAATAATAGGATTGATGTTGTGCTCAATTATTAATTAAAATAAATCATACCTATTCTTTAAGTTTGGAAATTGCGCATTAAAATGAGTTTTTAAAAATTATTTTATTTTATTGTTTTTTAATATATATTTTTTTCTGTTAATGTTTATATAGAAAAGTGTCTATTTTTTATTTCTTATTTCTTCTTATTTCTTTTAACCAAATGTTTAGAATTCCAGTCATCCGGTGGTCGAAGAACCAGGATGGCTGGATTAGACTATGACCACCAGTTTATTGGTGGGAGAAGTCAGGATAAGTGGAAGGGGTAATTCAGTAATTAATAGGTCTTTTTTTTCGTTCTGATTGTTGCATTTATTTTACAATAACACTATAATGATTCTCAGTTGATAATGAGAGTTGTGGTCTGATCCATGCAGTTCTTTGGTGATTTCACTTGATGGAATCTTGTGAGTGTAAGAGTGGGTGTACCACAAAACAGGGTTACGTATGGTGCGGAAATTGTGTGCGTGCGTGTGTGCGTGTGTGTGTGGTGATCGTGTTAGTGATTACTTGCGAGTGCCTTGTATGTTTTTTGGGCCTACTGGTCGAGGTTGGAGATAGAGATTGTGCTCAATCAAGATGCGCGAGATTCCCTTAATCTGTAGGAGTTGAGGGTGATGCGATGCTCCTTCAGCACCTTGCAGGTCTGGTTATTGAATGCTTGTACAATTGATAGCGTGTAATCTCCTTGGCGGTTCAGACGATAGCAGTCCGTTTAATACGCACACGAAGCGGAAGGCGTGTTCACTCCGTGGCGGCTCTGCTAATAGAGAGCGCCTATTCCATGATGATGATCTTGCTAAGACAAACAGTATCCTGTATCGTGGCGTTGTCACTAAGAGAGAGAGAGAGAGAGAGAGAGAGAGAGAGAGAGAGCGAGGCTCTTAGCATGCTTGCTTTATATATCCACGCGACAGTTTAGACATATGGCAACAATTAATAGATTTTGCTATGCAGAGACTAGATTAACTTGCGAACGTTCAAGAATATAGCTTTAGGAGTTTCGAGAACTCCAGGAAGCACAGCTTTAGACGGTTGTTTGGCCAACCGACGTTGCTATGCGGAGACTAGATAAACATTGTAGGACGTTCCAAAGTAAAGCTTTAGAATGTTCGAGAATTCTCGGAATAAAATGTTCATAAAAATTCGAGAGCTTGAAGGATTATAAATTTCCGAGAGCCAAAGTCTTGGAAAGTACTCCAATCCTGAACATTCCGCCCACCATCAACAATTTTATTAATGATTTCCTTCCTCGGGGATTGGTAGTACTGCAAGCTCGACGTACCGGAAACGTAATTTCAGTGAGGGTGTGGAGTAATATCCTGAATCGAGTGCCCTGTTTCTCACAAGTGTTTTCAGCGTGATGCACGAGACTTGATCCCGAGAATCTGCTTTTAAGAGTGCTGACCTTACCCTTACGTTCAATATAGTAGCATGTGATGCCGTTTTTTACACTTCGTCCAATTTTGTTTGCACACGCAAATGTAGTGATGCCCCAAGCAGTTGTAGCACAGGTGTCATTTACTTACGAAATCCTTTTTTTCAACAATCAGCATTTCATTGAATCTTGAACATACGGCCACCAAATGTTGCTGTGGGCAATAGTCGCGTATCTTGTTCTGCTTTGGGATACCTTGTGGGCCGTTCAATTCAGTCATTAATGATGACTGGTAGGCTCTCGCCGATTTCTTCTTCGATGGATGAGACTGGGCCGGGCTTCTTGAAGTCGAAGCTTCTTTGATATTGTCTAGAGCGTTTACTCGAGACATTAAGAATGTCTTGAGTTGTTCAAACATGGGGCAGGAGTTGGAGACGCCTAGTGAGTCTTTAGCCAGACGACTATGCAGTCCCACGTATTGTAAGTGGTTGTGATGTCTAACAAGCGTAACTTTTTTAACAAGTCATTTGCATCAATCACCAGATCACCTCTACATCCTGTGTCGTACTTTTGACTGTTATTGAAGTGGAGAGGAGTTGGTTGAGATGAGATTGAATTGACAACAGGGTGTTCTCATATCGCTCTGTTACAGTGTTTCTTGGCTGCCTTTTCTTGAGCGATACGTCTTCCGACTTCCTTGTGGTCCTTGTTGATTCATTTAATCCATGACGTAGCTTGTTGATGGTTGATTGCACATATGAGTAACACTTAAGTTCTTCTGCAAGCGCGTTCTTCGTGAAGTATTTATGATTTTTAAACGCAGCCGGCCATGTTGTTCAACATAGCTGTGCTCCTTGTTAACGGCCTTGTATAGGTCGTCAACCAGTTCCTTTACGCATTGGACTTCTTGAATGTATGTATCCAAATGAGATGACAGGAATTTTTCAGCTAGCTCCTTTATTGCTGAAATGCGATTCCAGTGGCCTTGAGTTTTCAACATGTGTTCAGTAGGTAATCCTTCTGTAGCGACGCTGTGGGTAATGCGTTCTTCACCTTCTTGTGCGATAGGTACTTTAGAGATTTTGTGGTCTTCCTTGATTCCTTTTTCTCATGGTTTGGCATTTTCTTAGTGATGATGTAGTATGAGAGAAAAACAAGAGTGGAATAGTTACAGTGATGTGTCCTTATGATAGAACTGGAGTGTTAATGGTATACGATCAGAGTATGTAGTGGCACGTCTGTTCTGTCATGTGATTACTGAAGAAATGCACTAATTTCCACTTATCCGGCTCGAAGGACCAAATGTATAAACGTTTTTATTTTTTTTATTAAAATAAAATGTATATCAGAGGTATATAATTTTTTTATAAATGACAAAAATATAGAACAGAAATAAAATTAGTCTTGAAATACGATTAATTGGATCAATTAAAGGGAAAGATATTTAAATTCTTGTCAATCGATCGATTGATTAAAATAAGAATTTAATAATTATATCAATATTTGTCATAATAATATTAATAAATTGAGCTTTAAACAAATAAGTAAATAATATATTATTTTTTTAAATGATTATAAAAAAAATTAAAAATATTAATAAATTTTGTTTTTTAGGAACACAGGATGGAAATTGACGCGCGAACTGGAACCTTTCAGGCTTTTGAACTTTTTGGACAACAACTCCTTCAGTCCAACCATTATGCCAGTGTTGAAATTCAGGAAAAACTCGAATCAATGAGTGAAGCTCGTCAAGAATTAGAAAAAGCTTGGATCCAGCGACGCATGCAACTCGACCAGAATCTTGAGCTACAACTTTTCTGTCGTGATTGTGAGCAAGCTGAAAACTGGATGTCAGCCCGAGAAGCCTTTCTTGGTACCAGTGGTGCTGAGGCCTTGGAGGGCGATGGTCCCGATAATGTTGAAGCTCTCATTAAGAAGCACGAAGATTTTGATAAAGCTATTAATGGCCACGAAGAGAAAATTGGTGCCCTACAAACTCTGGCTGATCAATTGATCGCTGCTGAACACTATGCCGCCCGACCTATTGACGAACGCCGTTGTCAAGTTCTCGAACGCTGGCGACATTTAAAAGAGGCTCTCATTGAAAAGCGCTCACGGCTTGGTGAGTCTCAAACGCTGCAGCAATTTTCGCGCGATGCTGATGAGATGGAGAACTGGATTGCTGAGAAATTGCAGCTTGCAACCGAAGAGAGTTATAAGGATCCAGCTAATATTCAATCAAAGCATCAAAAGCACCAGGCGTTTGAAGCCGAACTTGCAGCTAATGCTGATCGCATTCAATCAGTTCTCGCTATGGGCGGTAATCTCATCGATAAACATCAATGTGCTGGTTCAGAAGAAGCTGTTCAACGACGCCTGGCGTCAATTGCCGATCAATGGGAGTACTTGACACATAAGACTAGCGAAAAATCAATGAAACTAAAGGAGGCTAATAAACAGCGCACTTACATAGCGGCTGTTAAGGACCTTGATTTCTGGCTTGGTGAACTGGAAAGCCTATTAAGTTCTGAGGATGCTGGTAAGGATCTCGCATCAGTGCAAAATCTCATGAAAAAACAGCAACTTGTTGAAGCAGATATCGCTGCCCATGAAGAACGAATACGTGATATGAATGCTCAAGCTGATTCGCTTATTGACAGTGGTCAATTTGAAGCATCGGGTATCCAAGAGCGACGACGTAGTATAAACGAGCGTTACGAACGTGTTCGCAATCTCGCGGCTCATCGTCGTGCACGACTCGCCGAAGCCAACACTTTACATCAATTTTTCCGTGACATTGCGGATGAAGAATCTTGGATAAAAGAAAAAAAACTGCTAGTTGGTTCTGACGACTATGGACGTGATCTTACAGGTGTACAGAACTTGAAAAAGAAACATAAACGCTTAGAGGCAGAGCTTGCAAGCCACGAACCTGCAATTCAAGCTGTCCAAGAAGCTGGTGAAAAACTTATGGATGTTTCGAACCTTGGTGTTCCTGAAATCGAGCAACGACTTCAATTACTTGGTCAAGCCTGGGCCGAGCTCAAGCAGCTGGCAGCTACTCGTGGACGACGACTCGATGAGTCCCTCGCATATCAGCAATTCCTGGCGGAGGTAGAAGAAGAAGAAGCGTGGGTCGCGGAGAAACAACAATTACTATCTCTCGAAGATTACGGTGACACAATGGCTGCAGTTCAAGGTCTTTTGAAAAAGCATGAAGCCTTTGAGGCAGATTTGGCTGCACATGGCGAGCGCTGCCGCGAAGTGCGAGCCGCAGCCGAGGGTCTATTAGCTGCAGGTAATCATCGTGCTGAAGCCATTAGTCAACGAGGTCAGCAGCTAGCGACACGACTTGATCAGCTTGGGACTTTAGCTGCAAGGCGCAAAACTCGGCTCGCCGATAATTCAGCTTATTTACAATTTATGTGGAAAGCGGACGTTGTTGAGTCATGGATCGCAGATAAAGAAACGCATGTACGCTCAGAGGAATTTGGTCGAGATCTATCTAGTGTTCAAACTCTTATAACGAAACAGGAAACTTTTGATGCTGGTCTGCATGCCTTTGAGCACGAGGGCATCCAAAATATCACAGCTTTAAAAGAAATGCTTTTGGAAGCAGGTCACGAACAAGGTCCTGCAATTCGTAAGCGTCACGCAGACGTAATTGCGCGCTGGCAGAAACTTCTTGCAGATTCCCAAGCACGCAAACAACGTTTATTGCAAATGCAAGATCAGTTTCGTCAAATTGAGGAGCTTTATTTGACGTTTGCTAAAAAAGCGTCAGCCTTTAATTCGTGGTTCGAAAATGCAGAAGAAGATCTTACAGATCCAGTACGTTGTAACAGCATCGAAGAAATTCGAGCCCTACGGGAGGCGCACGCCCAATTCCAGGCAAGCCTCTCATCAGCTGAAGCTGACTTTCAGGCACTGGGCGCCCTTGATCGACAAATCAAAGGCTTCAATGTTGGTCCCAATCCGTACACTTGGTTTACCATGGAAGCCCTTGAGGATACTTGGCGTAATTTACAAAAGATTATCAAAGAACGTGATGTCGAGTTAGCAAAAGAGGCTCAACGTCAAGAAGAGAACGACAAATTACGTAAAGAATTTGCGAAACATGCCAACGCCTTCCACCAGTGGCTTGCAGATACACGAACTTCTATGATGGAAGGTTCAGGTTCACTTGAGCAACAGCTTGAGGCCACCAAAAGAAAGACACAAGAAGTCCGAGCGCGCCGACAGGACCTAAAAAAAATTGAAGACTTGGGCGCTATATTAGAGGAACACCTCATTCTTGACAATCGCTACACGGAGCACAGTACGGTAGGCCTCGCTCAACAGTGGGATCAACTCGATCAGCTAGGTATGCGCATGCAACACAACCTCGAGCAGCAAATTCAAGCACGAAACCAGTCCGGTGTCTCAGAGGGTGCTCTCAAAGAATTCTCAATGATGTTCAAACATTATGATAAAGATAAAAGTGGACGTCTCAACCATCAAGAGTTCAAGTCCTGTCTACGAGCTTTGGGCTATGATTTACCTATGATGGAAGAAGGACAACCCGATCCAGAATTCGAAAATATTCTTGGTCAGACAACGCATAACTATTTTTATTATTGTGGTTCCTTTATTGGCATATTCAATTTTTTATTCTTATAATGCAATTCAATTTTTTAGATATTGTTGATCCAAACAGAGATGGATTCGTGTCTTTGCAAGATCATATGGCCTTCATGATTAGCAAAGAGACCGAAAATGTTCAAAGTTCGCAGGAAATCGAAAATGCTTTCCGAGCTATCACAGCTGCAGATCGTCCTTATGTCACGAAAGAGGAATTATATGCTGTAAGACTTTTGAACAATTTTTCTAATTCATAATTTCGTCAGTTTCATATAAATTATATTTTGCATTGTATCATTACAGAATCTTACAAAGGAAATGGCAGACTATTGTGTGGCAAGAATGAAAGCGTATATTGATCCTAAAACAGAAAGACCCATCACCGGTGCTTTAGATTACATAGAATTTACGCACACATTGTTCCAGAATTAATTTATCTTGACTATGGCATATTTTTTAAAGAATGTATTAATTAAAAATATATTGCTTAATTCATGTTAAATTAAAATTTTTAAATATATGCTTAAATATTAATATTTTCGCATTAAATACGTAAATCAATTCGTCTATGAAGTGATTAAAATAAATTTTATTCATTAAACATTGTTTTAATTATTATGTTTCAAAACTAAATATAAATTTGATTGACTTCTTCCAAATATCTGAAATAAGATAATTTAAAGTTTATTGTATTGTTATCATTATTAAATTTTTTATTTATACATTTTTAGTAATTAACAAAAAGATAAACAAAGTTGTTTTAATGTTAAGCACGATATTTAAAATTATTGATTTAACGATACGAATTTTGTTTAGTATTTACGGAAAATATTGATAATTAAAAGTGTTAGAGGTTTCATTCAGAATGCTACCAATAAAATTGAAATCATATTATAAATAATATACAATAAAGTAAAAAAATTAAATATTTAAGGCAGCATTATAATATAGAAGTGGTAATTATTTTAATTTACATGCTAACATATTCTAGCAGATAATTTAAAATATAAGAGTAAAAAATAAATTAGTTTTTTTCTTAGATATTTTTCCGAAACAAATTATATTATATAAAATTACTCAAAATAATATAATTTAAAGTATTTTCATGTTATATTATAAATTCAAAAAATATATTCATTAATTATATTTCAATTAAACTTTCGATTTAATTTGTTTTATTTGTTTTAATTAAGAGTATTAGAATATTTAAGATTTTCTATTTTCTGAATATAAAAACATGGCTTCTCACTTAAAAAAGTTATAAAATAAATGTAATAGCTTGATTGTAACTTATTTTTATTAATTTAATTATTTTATCAAAAATATCTTCTAAATATATTGTTAAATTAATAAATTATGATTTCTAACATCACCACCTATTCAATTAATTTTTGCAGTTTTATACTATCAATTTGTTATAAAAATGTAAGTTGTGTAGTACCTTCAAAACCATTTATGCTTAATTGATTTTTTGATAATTTCTTAGCTTAATATTTAATTTTTAACTTTCAATTTCTTACTCTTCAATTCTATGTTTTTTATGTAATAAAGATTTTTATTATACTATTTTTAGTATACTATTACAATTTCAAACTGATTTTTTATTTAATAGGCACTTTAAAATCTGTTTTCTGTAATACACTTATAATATGTATAAGATATCTAAATTTTAATTAGAAACAAAAATTGATTATGAATAAGAAAAAGTTTTGTTTCAATTTTTCGTGGCAGCCTAATTATAAAGCGCTCTGTAAAACAATCATGTAAATTATTATTTAAAAAAGTACATTTTTATAAATCTTCATTGAATTAGTTTGAAACATCTAAAGAAATTAAAAACTTATTTTCATTATCAAATACCTTAAAATGTAATAAAAACAATTTATTCATTCGTGTTTATTCGCAAATATTTAAGTGATAAATTTTAAGTATTTTGCATAATATAAAAATTTAATAAGCTACATGAATAAATATAAAATATGGTAGAAAATAAAAAATCTTGAAATATTTTATATAAATGATTTAAAATTCGATCATATTTTACTGATAACAATTTATCTACTGAAATTTTAATTCCATTAAATAAAATATAATATTCATTGTAAATACACTCCTATCGATCAATTTTCTTGTTGACGAATTATTGTAGTAATATTGATACATTATAGATAGTCAAATTTATAAATATAAAGAATACAATCTAATATTTACTTTTAAAATAATGTATATTATTAAGTTTCTTAAAATTGAAATTCATGAATTAATTTAATTATTCCTTTAAATAATCAATAATAAATGAATATTAAATTATAAAAAAATAGCAATATACAAATAACTAATATATATACATTAGAATCGCAACTTAATTTTTTAATTTGCAATGAAGTTTGAAATAATTTATGAATTTATTATAATAAAATTTTAAAAAATTATGTCATTTACTGAAATAATTATAAAAATTGAAATTTAAAATGATCAAATCAAATTTAATAATTATTTAAAGTAGACCGAATTTTAAAGCCAATTTATACCTGCAATAATAGTTTTGTCAGTATTCTTCTTCTACTACAAATAATTTTTGTGTTTAAATATGAAATCAAATTCTAATATAAAAATTTTAATAATTGTGTACTGAAATCGATCGTACGACTTTTAATCAGAAATTTCAAAATAATATAGTTCTATTACATTTATTTACAAAGGAATTTAATTGTTTGAGATAATGATTTTAAAAGAAAAATAAAGAGTATTATATATAAGATTCAAACCAGTTAGCATTTGTGCAAATGTTGTATTATAATATTGCTTAAATAATATCAACAAAATTTAAATGCATAACACTTGTCAATACTAATATTTCAATAATAATATAAATAATTTATTATTATTTCAATCGTATATATAAATTCTAATTCATCAAAATAAGATTTCGTATTTTATTTGCAGTAATAAAAGAATGAATAGTAAACAAACTTCATTATATAAAATACTAAAATAAGATAAAAAAACTCCAATATGTATTTTACAAAACTTAGTGGATCGGTGGCAACTATATGAAAACTTTTTTTTTTTTATTGTGCAGGTTATATATTATAGTGTACACATTGCATTCCATCAAATCGTTAATTTATTTAAATATCAGATAGAAATTTAATGAAATGTATAAAAATATTAAACAAAGTTATAAGAATGTTTCCAAAAACATATAGCTATATTTCCAAAATTACATAATTTAAAAGAAAATTAATACATAAAATTAAATGTTAAAAAAATTAAAATTCGATTGACACCCATTGATCTATAAAATTATTAATTTTGGAAATATTAAATTTTCTATTTTCAGATTTATTTATTCATACGGAAAATCTATTAAAATATATTACAAAGCATATATATTCATATATTTCCAAATGTAAAATTTGTACATTACAAAATTTTAAATACATTTGATTAAAATATTTGTATTTAAGTAACTACGAATCATATGACATCATACTGTCAAATATGAAATATGAAATTTATAAACTTTAACATTTTCAATGAACGATATATAATAACACATAACATTATAATAATAGGTACATATGTTTTAAAGAACAGCCTCAAGTTTGTATAAAAATATATAAATATAAAAATGATATTGCTTTAGATAGTATAAACATCACTTATACAACAATTTTTTCAGTCTTTTACTCATATAATACGGTCTTTCTTTAGAACCATCATTCCTCTCGCAGTCTTCGAGAAAACAAAGAAAAAGTGTATCGATAGCTGCTGCGTGTACTTTGAAAAACACGGTAGCTATTAAGAAAGAGGCAATTGCAGTCATTGTAGCAGGTACTGCCCAAAAATTAACGTCAGCCTTGCCATTATTAGCGTAATACCACCAAGTAGCAGCCACGGTTAATCCACTGATTAAAAGTTTACCCAATAATAAAAGCCAACTTGTAATCTGAAGATTAAAAAATTAAATTAAAAAATTATTTTAAAATATGTTTAGAAAACTAACCTTGTTTATAATTACAACTCGTACAACATTTCGCATAAGTAGATTAAATGCATCTCTAGCGGAATGACAAAAACCTTTACCATGTACAGCACACATGATGTATGCATTATTATTTATAAATTTCAAAAAATTTTCTAATAAATAGAAAAAACATCTGCAACAACATCTTATTGCATCAGCAAATTTATTATTGGCTTTTTTCAGTATCATTTCTAATAAAAGCCGAATAATTCGGCAGATGGTTAAAATAAGGGCACCAAATGCCAATGTTCCCAAATGATATCTAAATTGATATATATGCATTTAAATGTATAATGTTTGATGATTTAATTTTTTTTTAACAAACCTTATGGTTCTCCAGAAACCAACAGTAATTGTAAAGTAAGGTATATCTCTTTTCTTGAATGTCCAATACCATGTAGCAAAGGTTGCTGCTAATACCATTTCTCCAAATGCCGAAACAAAGAAAAATAGCCAATATAATCCAACAACATTAACAGCATGAAAGTACTTGATAAACCATGGTCTATCTTTGCTAATCAAATTACAGGCTGATAAGGTACAAGGTTCTCCAGATAACTGTCTACATTTAGAATTGAATTCATCTGGATCACATACTGAATTAGTATAATAATTTAAAGAGGGTTCACATAAACATTGATCATCGTCCATCATTTCGACTCGATAGTTCGGTTTCCATATTGTTAAAAGAAATAAGAATATTGTTATTCCATATGTTAAAACCAATAAATGGAGTATCCATGGTATTATTGGAAAAAATAAACTTGATAGAATACATGTCACAGCTCTGAAAACATATAATATTTATAATGTAAATAACCAATTATCAATTATTATATTACAGTTATAATATAATGAATACATATTAACAATAAATCAATGATTATTTAATAATTGATAATATAATATTTGGACATATAAAATAAATTTAAACATTGTATCTGCATATGTAATAAAACAATTTATAATCCACATGGTGTTAAAAAAAAAATTTATTAAGTTAAAATTAAATATATAAGTTAAAATTTAATTATGTATTAAAATTAATAAAAATACTTCTTATCGAAGCTGTAATAATGAGCAGATATGTCTTTAAATGTATATTAGCTTAATTAAAATGAAAATACTTTTTTTTTTTAATTAATTATAATACAAAAATTTTTCACAAATTAAATATTAGAAATCAAAGAAATGGTAAATTATTTTAATAGGCTAAAAATACCAGAATATTTATTTTATATAAGTAAGTATGTTCTATAATTATGTAAATTAAAATATTAAACATTCAGAAATAAATGAATTGAATTTATTTTATAGACTCAAAAATAAAACAATTAAAGTAAAATCAACAAAAACATTACAAAGTACAATTTAAAATTCATCTAAATTAATTTGTCTGCTCATTAGTAAATATATTATAGTGACATTAAAATAAGAAAAACTATATCAAGCACATTTATTAGCTACAATCAACAGAAATGCTAACTCCACATAAATTATGTATAATATCTCAAATTAATTCTATCACATATGATATTCATACTTACAAATAAAATAAAATCAATATTATAATATATACAAAACTAATACACTTTTTTTTTATCCTTACTCTTTGAGCAGTAAATGTTTTTAATGCATTCACAAATACAAGAAAAATAAATAAATATTCAAAAACAGAATAAACAAAAATAAATATTACATTATACATTGTATTGCGTATTATATAAAAATAAATTGAAATGTTATGATAAATAAATATAAAAAGTTTAAAATAAAATATATATTATTCATAAAAGATAGATGAATTAAATAACTGTCATTTATTTTATAGCTTTTATAGTACAATATATAATATATAAAAAATATAATATATAATACACAATACAATACAAAAAACTCTTATAGTAGAATATATAATGCTTAATGCTAATTACTTTTAATTTAACAACTGATAAAAGAAAGATTTTCAAATAAAATCTAAAGCAAATATAAATAATTGATAATAGAAATTGATATATAAATACATGTTTTGAGTGCTGAGTAAAATAATATAAAATCCGTTATCTCGGTTAAAAATTTAATAAATTAAAATATTATAAAATATAATCGTTTTATCTGTATCTTCAAAAATGTTATTAAATCGCTGCCATCAACAACAACAAATTTAATATTAGTATCGTAAAAATATTCAATATTAATATAGTAAACAAACCTCATTATCAATACATGTCAAATACTTAAAATATTTTTCTATATATTATTATTACATTAACTTACTTGCTGGATTCTTTGATAAGTTGGCATGCCAAATAAATTCTTTTGCGCAGAAACAACGTCACTAATACAATCAAAGATAAAAAGATTGCGCATAATATGAGAAGAACTAGCCATTCTACATATCGATTTCTTAAGTAAATTATACTTGTCTCATAAATGGCATAACCTAACAGTCCACAAATGGCCAATATTGTCATCCATACACACGGGGTTGCTAACCATCTCAAAATAACAATATAGAAAAGAGACACAAATCCACTAGTTATGGCAATTCCAAGTACTGTGTATCTATAAAATATAATCATAACAAGTAACGATGCTAAAAATTTTATATGTATAGACACCTCACTAAACTAAGATTTGAACGTTTAAATTAATGTTTTTCAAAAAATATTTTTTATACGAAGTTAAATCAATTTTTATAAAATTCTTTATACTTATTTGCATAAAATATATTAATTAATTAAACATTAATTGTTATATTATATAATATTGATATATATATATATATATATATCTTATTTATAAAAGTATTAAAATTAGTTTAAATTTTGATAAAATTAAATATATATGGTAGTGAATTTATAAGTACATATGGATTTTCGTTATTTAAAATGCAAAAATATTATTTAAAAAAACGTTAAAAATATTGAATTTTTGTAAGCATAGTTTATTTGTTTGTATGAAAGTTTATTTTAGTATTTAATGTTTTAAACAATTATTTTAAAGATTTTGTTGAATTTTTAATAATGAATATCTTACACATTATTATCGACTGTTATCGATTAAAACTGCATTAGTAAATATACCTTAGTGTAAACTTTTCAATTAAGAAAGTTAAATTCTATACTTGTTTTTACAAAACTTTTGGTTCAAAATTATCAATAATAATACGAATATATATATATATATATATTTTTTTTATGTGTGTATTATATCTAGAACGATTAAATAATTACTTTAAAAATAAATGAAATTAAAAAATGTATGTATAATAATAAAAATTATAAAAATTCTGAACAAACTTGAAATAAATTTCTCTTTTTTAAATTTTATGATTGAAATATTATTTAATTTGTTTTATTAACTCACAAATTTTTTTAAACACAATTTTGTTAAATTTTGAAACTTGTCAGAAAAATACTTCAAATATGTAATGCTATATTATTGTAAGTAAATGTTATATATATATATATATATATATATTTTTTTTTTTTTTTAATATTTTTTCAAATTTACAGTAACTCACTTAGTCACATTAATATCTTGATAAACTTTTTGTAAAACATCCTCTATAGAAGCAACAGCTACAACGACTTCTTTGGCATTTTTTAATTGTGGTTGTGTAATTGTGGCATTAACAAATTCGTTCCAAACTTTTTTCGGAAAGCATCGACGGAAAATTGACGTACTTTCCAAATACCATCTAGCACATTTTTCATGATTCACTAAAATTTTTATTTCTTGAAGTCGAGTAACTTTATCCAACTTTACGTCAGTTTTGCAAATCAATTGAGACTTTAATTGATTGATGCCGATATTTTTAATGTCGTCGTAAAGAAAATTTTTTTGAGGACATTCTTTTACACAAACTTGTGTCGTAGGGCACGTACGATATTCCGGAGAAATTCTAGCACATTTTGTTAAATCAAAAAAAATTAAATATGGCTTATCTTTTACTTGTGAGTCAATACCACATTTTCGTCCTTCACTGTCACTTGGATGAATAAGTTTTTCAATGTTTCCATTTTTTAAAGCTAAAGAACAATATATAATAAATATACATATTTTACTATCTAGTTTCTAGTTTATATAGCTTTATCAGTAATAAACCTTGCGAACAGTATTTAATAGAGAATACTGAAATTTATTTTATTATTATTTTGTTATATTTAGACACACACACTTTTAATTGACGTGTTTAATAATTTTTAATATAATTTTATTAGAAAAATTTAAATGATTAAAAACTACTTTATTATTACCATAATAGGCTATTGAGCTCCAACCAGATAAAAATATTACAAAAATAATAAGCCAAAAACAATCTGTACATGAACGTTTATGTAATGGTCCTGCCCACGACGAATCATAATTCATTGTTTCTCCTAAAAATAAACAAAATAAATTTACTTATACATTTTATAAGATATCTATGAATTTCACGAAATATGTTTACATAGTAAATTTAAAATGAAAGAATGATAAATCAAAGAAGAATAGTATAAATTACTACGAATAAAAGTACATAAGTTCCAAACAATATTTATGATTGTCAATTAATATGCGAAAATTTACAATTTTTTCATTTTTCCCAATTTAAAGTGTTGTTTATTAATAATAATAAACATTCATTTTACACGAATTTTTAAAAGAAAATTTCACAATAAGCAAAGAATTACCAATATTGCAAACATTTACTGCAAATGCAATTTAATCCTTCAACAATATATTTACAATATTACTATAAGGGTATTTTATTAAGAGTATTACTATAAGTTTATAAATAATTATCCATAAATACACAATGAGAAACAAATATTAAATGTATATTATCAAATTGTGCAACAATATTTTTTAAACATTGAATAGAAAATAAAAAATTTATTATCTAATTATTCATATTATATCTGTAATATAATTTATTGAATAAATTATTGTCGCTATTTACATATGTTATTTGTTAAAATTTAACAAATAAATATAAAGTACAAAGTTATCAAAATTTATTTTAATTTTACATAAACTTAACGAACGCCTTTGGTAATTTATTTATATTTAAGTTTATAATTTTATCCGGCCTTCAATTTTTACATTTACTTATTAATTACAAATAATTTAATAAATTTTGAAGGAATATAAATTTGAATAATATTGTTACAACATTTAAAATAGTTAATATGAAAAATTAGAAAATTAATTAAAAATTTCACGATTTTTATGTCACTATATTTAAAATATCATAGTTTGTTCAAATTTCTAAATAAATCTTGGTTATTGGTAGTATTGATTATTACTAAACGAAATCGTAAAAAGTAATTAATGTTAATGCGAACTTTTATGAAATGGTGATTACATAAAATTTTATAAATAAATGGAATATAATTAATTTGGACTATAATAATTTCCAATAATTAAAAACATGCTCCTAAAACATGTTGACATATTTATCAAATAATTTACAAAAAATAATGTACAAGTATTATTTATATTAATAAAATATTAATTATATATAACGATAGAAGAAGATTATAAATAAAAACATTAATCTAACCAAAAATTAAAAGACATTTAACATGTGATGAATTATTTTATTAAAAAGAGTTTAGTTTTATATAAAAAACTTAGAAAAATTAACTTCAGGTGTAGGTCAAGATCTTTCTTTAATTTTAAACATTGTTTCAATTATTATCTATATTGGTACGAAACTTTAATAATAAAGTTGAATTAATATTTAAATACCGATCCTTTATTACATAATAAAAAAAAAATTTATTTGACAATGTTAAAATCTTTAGTTATTAGTTAAATTAAATAATTAAAAATCTTGTAAATGAAATTAAACGAAAATAATATGTAATCAAAACTTTTTATTAAAATTATTTATAAAGTAATAAAACTAAATTGGAATTATATGATATCAATAATTAATGATTAAAAACATATAATATAAAACATTAGAATTTTGAGTTGCATTACTTTGAAAAATTAAGTACTTTTTGAAAAAATAAATACAAATGAGTTAATATTTAAACTTGCCTATTTAAATATCTGTCAATGCGTCAGTTCTTACATTTTTTGATTTGCTGAACTATTGCAGTAATATATCCAATCTTGAATTAAGAAAAGAGAAAATTAAGTATATTCTTTAATCAGAAAAGAGATTAGAACAGAAGTTTTACATCATTGATAATAAATAAATATTGAAAATCTTCGATTACGGATTTTCAAATGTTTTACTAATATGTTTTGACACACACACGCGCGCGCGCACACACACACATATATATAATAAATATAATCATTGAAAACATTCATTTAAGGTTTCCAGTTACTACTAGTTAGTACTAAAAAAAATTTCTTATATAAAACAATCTTTGCATTTTTAAAATAGATATATCTTTTCAACATATATATATATATATATATATATATATATATATATGTATAAAGATATAAGAGCTTGCTTTTCTCACTGTGAAACAATTGTCTAAATATTTTTTTTTGTTCAATGTTTGTATGAATATTATCAAAAAATTGTTTAGATGAGATAAAAGAAAAATATTTCTATAGCTATAATGACAGCTATAATAGTAGTTATACCAGCATCGTAGATATAGATACAATTGTTAAACCTGATTTGTCACGAATTACTATTTCATCATCAAATTTAAACAGTACTGGGTGTGTGAGAATGTACACGAACGATGAACTATTTCGAATAAAACGAAGACATAATACAGCACATTGCAGTAAGTAACTTAACACCGACATAAATGAGTCTACCAACTTGATCGTCCTCTAGCTTCGTTAATATACAATTGTTTAATATTAACTCAGATAACTTATATGAATCATTATAATCTGCTGTAAGAAAAAAAAATCGTAATGCTTCAAATGGTTGAACAAAATTTTTCCTTAAATTGTAGGCGATAATACAAATGTAATACAGTTTTACAGCAAGAAAGCATTTGCTTATAATATTTACGAAATAAAAAATGTATATTTGAACAGCCTTTATTTACAAGAATTTATAACATGATTATAAATGTTAAATAGTAAAAATAAATTTTAATCAAATACAATCAAATAAAATATCCATATGATAATGATGATAAATAGTAAAAATTTAAAAATTTTACAAGACTATGTTAGCATGTGATATAACGAAACATTTGATTATGTGCTTTTCGTTTAATATTCGATGTTATTTGAAAGACAATAATGATAAATGTTTTTTTCAATTGCTTTGCGTTAACTAATTATAATTATTTAATAATAAAATAAAGATTTAATCAAATTGTTAAAAGAAATATATTAATTATCTTTTACTTTGTACTATGTAAATTTATTGTATATAAATTCTAACAAAAACTGAAATACTATCAATAGATTCATTTTGGATTCTATTTGCTTAATAGACTGCACGGATGATGAAATAATTCATCTTGCAATATTATGAAATTTTTTAAGAATCAAATTGAGAAAATTATGAAGCATATATTAAATCATGCTAAGACATATACAGAGATTAAGACAATTTGCAATTATATCATTTAAGATGTTCAAATTGATACCGTAGAACTATTACACTGCATACGATAATAATATATAAAATAGTATATTCTTGATTCGTTAAAAAAAAAAATTAAATAACTCATTATATTTTATGGCAGTAATATAAATTATTTTCAAAAATCAAAATTCAAAATATTTATTATTCTTAAAAAGTAAAGATATATTCAGATATATAAGGTTTTATTAAAACATAATAATGAGTAAAAAATATATTTACCTAAATATAATTTTTAATCCTTAAAAAATGCGTTTTTTATATAAAACAGGCACAATAATAAAATAAACAATCATAATTGCATTTATTTTTACTGTATAATCAAAATTGAATCGAACACATATTTTGGTATTTTTTAAAAATATTTTTTAATATATTTTGTTTTCGTATAAGATTTTTACCAAATACGAAATTTACTAAAATGTAGTGTTAACAAATTATTTTATATAAAATTGTGTTCTAAAAAATATAGTAACGATTAATGTAACAATGTCCTCATACAAATAATGTAATTATAAAAATTGTATCGATCAATTATAACTTTTCAGCAATTTTTTACTAAATTGTAGTCATAATTGCCATTGGTTGTTTTTTTTTTAAGAACTGATAAAATTTCGATCGATTAATTAGACGATAAATATTCAAAATTTTAATTTATTCGAAACTACATTGCAGTTTATAATTTGCCTATAATTAAATGGCTCTTTGTAAATATAGTATATTAATACAAAATATAGATTACTTCAATTAAACAAGTAAATATTTTGCTATTCTTATTTCGCTATGTATATATTTAAATACACAATTTTGTTTAATATTGTATCACTCTCTTTTTGTTTTTTTTTTTTTTGGACTAACAAATAATTCTGTACAATAATAATAGCTTATAACTTTGTAGAAAAAACATTATCCTTTCCATTGCACAGTGGGTACGATTATATTATATTAACTTGTCAAGCAGTCACATCAATAATATTCGCATTTAATTCAAGAAATAAAATTTTGTATAAATAGCCAAAAGCGATATAATTAATATGGCTGTACTTATAATGATATTCGACTGTATTCAAAAATAAATTTCTAATGTTTAAAAAATAGTATAATCTTTTACAGTCTTACATAATATATAATAAAAGATTTTTTTAGTAAAAATATTCCAAAATATAAAAATAATTTCTTAATAGAATTAATATGAATTAATATGAATTTAAGTTGTTGGATTCAAATGTAAATTTCAAACTAGCCTCGTTAAAGCGCATAATACCAATTACACGCGATATTAACGTTACATGACATTAACAGAGATATAAATAAACTATTGAACGAGTTATTTTTCTGTTCCAATGATTCGACATCATTTTTATATAAAGTGAGATATTATGTATTAATATAAAACATAAATATTTTGAAATATATGGATAAAAATATGGCCGGACCTATTTTTCGTACTTTAAAATGGAAAATAAACAATTCATATGTATCCACGTGTAGATAGTTATATGAAAAAACGATGTAAACATACCGAAACAAGTGACAAATGGTTACACGCAGCAGCTGTAGCAGTCGAAACTGTTGAAAACAGTGTGATGTGATTATTAGAAAGAGAGGGAGCTTGACTACGGGATAACGGCAGGAGAAGGGGGAGTATGCGCAGTGTGTACATACATGCGCGCCAGCGCCTATTTCTGCGCGTATGTTCATGTGTTTATATAAAAGAGAGAGAGAGAGAGAGAGAGAGAGAGAGAGAGAGAGAGAGAGAGGTATTGGGGAGGGAAGTGGCAACTGAATATTTAAAGAAGAAAATTCTTAAAGAAACTACAGAAGAGACTGAATAAAAAAAAAGAAAAAAAAAAGGAAAAATTAAGATCACTCTATAATAAAATCATGCAGAAGACAGTTTCCCATTCTCGTGATTCACTTACCGTACTTCCCTTCCATTGGTTGTATACCGATATTTATGTCTGTCCGTTCAATGCCTCTTGTAAAAGTTCGTCTGTAGCCTGTAGCGTCTGCGATGCGATTCGCGGAGGCTACTAACTACGTGACTAATAATTTAATGCGGATTCGAGAGCTACCCATGGCAGACACCAAATATACGAATATAAGTAGGTTGTTACAAAACTGTATGAATACGTTGTGCGTAGCGTGCATATGCGCCCAAAGACGTGAAGAGAACTAAAGGAAAGTTGAGACGGATGAGGTGCTGCAGGTAGAGGGGCACAGAGAAAGAAGACTGCGGACTATACAGGTGCAGTGCTGCAGCTACATGCCACTACGTGATTACAGAAGCAGGGAGTGCCTGAACAATCGCTCGTGGACGAAAAATAAACGCAACAAGCCGTTGGGGCCAGGCAGATATTGTAGTATCATACTGGCGAGTGCCGAGCGTTCAATTATTGACAATTACTTTACCTCTATAATAAATGACATTATATTTCTACGCCAATGTTTCAATGTTTTCAGTCTGTTTAAAAGAGCTTCATCTTCGGTTGTCAAGGCTAAGCAAATATTAAGCTGTGTTAATTATCTTAATTCTATGGTAAATGCTCAACTAAATAGAATTATAATCTTGGGAAAAAATGTTTCCTTCTAAAATGACGTAGAAGTTTATTATTATTATAGTCTGCATACTTGCGGGAGTCTTGTTCTTATATGATATAAATAAAAAATGTAATTGCTTATTTATTTAATTTATAAAAAAAAGGGATAAAGATCCTTCATTTGTATATTCATAATTAATAGTACTGTATAAGATAAAAAATAGCTAATTCTTAAAACGATGTTACATTTAATGATTATTTATAAGAGTAAATTTTTCTATGATTTTAATAAAATTAGGAAATTGGGTTAAAATCATTTTCAAACAAATTATTCTTCAATAATAAAAATTGTATCGTTACTTTTAAATTAATTAAATTGAAAATATTGTTATAATTCATTTCTAAACAATTACAATGAAACATATGACGATTGAAGAGCTAAATCAATTAAGAGTTATTTAATAAAAATATTATGAAATAGGTTTTCAATCCTTTTCTTCGTTAATTATTCAAAATATTTCAAGAATTTATTTTTTAAATATTTTAAATATTTATTTAAATATTTTTTATATTAATTGTAAAATTTTTATACAAACCGTATATTATAGAAAATTGCATAAAATTATTTACGACCGACAATTACAGAAACATAAATGAACGAGATAAAATATAATTGAATTCTTAAAAATGTTGTTTTTATCAAAATTAATTATATTACGTTATTAAATTTATACATATTAAATTTACACATTTAAAAAATATATAATTTAACCTTTTTAACAGATATTTTCATGTATTCATTTTACTTATTTTGAATGATGTAGATATCCACGGAGAAATTAATTTTATCTATTTCAATTCAACAAATGTGAAATATAATTTACAGAATAATAATCACAATCGTTCTGCAAAATAAAATCAATCACGAATAAAATCAATATCATGCAATCAATATTACGCAAAAACATATATATAAAAAAAAATGATTTCTATTTAAATTTTAAGTAATACTTTATAAGTATGCATTGATAAAAATGTAATGAGAAGTTAAACATATTAATATAAAATAAATTATTGTCATTATTATGTTTACGTATACAAAAGTTCTTATATAAATATAAATGAAAACTGAAATCTAATGGAATAAAATTAATTTTGAAATAATTAATATTAACAAAAATGTATTATTATCGTATGTTACGACAATTTTAATTTTAATATTAAAAAACATTATCATTTATATAAAGCTATAGTGAAATAAGTTATCTCGTCATTCATCGATTCAATTATTATTCCTTTCTAAAATATTCTTCATTGAGTATTTAGTAAATTAATTTTTCCTCGTAAACGTAGATCTATATAAAGTGAAATTTTTTAAGTTCATTAATATGAAATATTATTTAAATTAACGTAAAAACGAAATATAATACAGTTTTATACTATGAATATTAATTTTAATTTTAAATATAAAGTGATCGTTATTATGTTATTATAATTAAATAACAAACAAAAATAAAAATGAATAAACGATAATCGTTTTATTTTTTAAGAAAAACATGGATTTATATAAATTTTTCTTATATGAATAATATTCATTTGTAATTTTAAAAATTTACAATTCTTATACTTTTCATATTTTAATGGCTTATAACTGTATAAAAAAATTAATTAAACTAAATGGATTAATACATCGAACTTTGAAGCTTGGATCAAGTGATTGCATGGAAGCATTTATTATTTATCCAATTATTGGCTTAAGATTAATAAGATAATTAATTAAAAACAAATAGACAATTAAATACAATTTTATTTTATGTAATCATTTTCATTATTAATATAACTAATATAATTATTACTTGTTATTAAATATAATAAAATTGAGTACATATATTTGAATGTGTTTCGAAAAACCTTCAAATATTCTCTATTATCTTTTAACGTAGTATTTAATACAACTCAAATTAAATATTTTATTAACTACTATACACGAAATAAATAAGATATTGTACAATATTGGGATATGATTATATTTAATAAATGTATTTAGGCAATTCTAAAAATTAAGAAGAAAGTTATTATCATAAAGCATGTCTCATAGTGTAGCTTACGACCATTATTCAATTTTTGACTTTAATGTCTTCACCTTTAAAGTCTGACATACTTTAATTTAAAACATAATTTATATCGTAACTGGTATTTTATATCGAATGGCCATTCTCGTATAAATTATAAAGATCAAAGCTTACTTATGCTCATAACTTGAGGAATATCAATAAATCAACGAATTCATAAATTGTAATAAATCCTATGGACATTTGATATATTATCAAGAAATATTTTATTATTATTATTATTGTTTAATTAAGCATATTATAAAATAAAATATAAAATAATCTATTTCTATATTTTGAAAGAACAGTTTGAAATATTCAATGCAAATATATAAACTTATTGAATTTTATAATTATCATTTATGAACAATATTTATGTTCGAAACTTTTTGATTTCCTGGCTCGAACTGCCAATTTTTCGATCGCTTTATAATAATCGTCGCTTGCCCGAGCAAATGCTTGAGAAGGAGTCAAGTGGAAGGGTTGTAGAAATATAGTGGGTGCTTCTTCGATAAATATGGTTTATTATAGTTTATTTACAATTACATTATTGATGTGTTGGCTTTATGCGATGGAAAGGTGCATCCTATGTTCAGTCGCGAAGATTCAATTGCTTGAACTAATTCTGTAGTGAATAGTTTACCTACCCGATGTTGTTGTTGATCTTGTAATAATCAGCAACTGATTATGTACACTCTTATTAGTGAGTATGGTTGTGCTATATTAATAATAGTATTATGCTAATCTCGTAAGGATTAGCAATGATTTATACCGTAGACTTGGTTTACTCACAGAGATACAGTAAACTTGACCTGTTCTGTGACGAATAGTTCACCATACCGAGTGATACATGTGAATGATTTGTTTCACCATCCCGAATGCTCCGTGTATATGTTTTGTTTTACCATCCCGAATACTCCGTGTGGATGATTGATGTCGCCATTCCGGATGCACCGTGTGGATGATTTATGTCGCCATTCCGGATGCACCGTGTGGATGATTTGTTTCACCATCCCGAATCCGCCGTGTGGATACTGGATTATTTCGCTATCCCGAATGTTCCGTGAGGATGTTGAAATGTTTCGTATGAAAGAGATAGTGTCAAATCCTTTTATTGCAGCACATCTGAATTGTTGACGCGTCTTCGCCTTCTGGTACGCTTATCTTAAATAGTCTTTGTTAGCTAACAACAAAGGAGCCGATCATGGTGCTAGAAACAATGGATGCGATTGTGGTGCGAAAGACAATGGGAGTGATTGTGTACTTGTATCATTTCGGATGTAACGGCTTTTCCAACCTTTGGAGGCTTTCCTAGAAATTATGACTGTTGAAGTTTTTCCTCGAAATGTTAACCATTGAGGTTTTCCCCGAAATGATAACCGTTGAGGTTTTTCCAGAAATGATAACATTCGAGAGATTCTCGGAATCTATCAATCTATTAATTTTATCACACTAATGTGTGATATCATGACATAACAGATAATTAATTAACAGATTTAATTCTAATATTGTGAACAAAAATGTAAAAATTCTATTAGTTAACGAAGTCGATCATTCGAAAAAAAATATTATGCCATTTGATTGTTGTTATTAATATACAATATTAATATAAATCTTATTATTTTTTCAATAAAATATTTCACATTTTAATCAGTTTAATAACGATGATAATATATATTTTCTGAAAACGTAATATTCATTTGTTATTGATATTTATAAAAAATTGATTCGTTCAAATCGCGCGCCTTCATGAAAGCCAATAAGCTTTTGATATTGATTCGACATAGGCGAAATGTGCCCACGCATTCGTTACAGCAATAGCGCGTCACGATTGCAAAGGCTACTATTCTATTATTGTCAAATGTAAATTTTTGCATATGCTTATGCATAGAAACAAATTACGTTAAAATTTTTTATTTTGTATCGTTAAATTTTGATTTCCGAATTTTGTCTAAACATTAAAGTGCGCTGTAAACGATGCGAAATAAATAAATTATTTTACCATTCTCACTTATCTATTCTATAATTTCTAATTTATTGGGTAATTTTCATTGTATTTAAGTTGTTGATATTCATATTGAAATATTCTAATCTTTATTTTAAACATCAATTTGATTATATATAAACTTTGGTAACATTCATTATGTTCCATATTATACAATTTACAAATATGGCATTTTTCTGAATGATGAATAATAGTTCCTTAAAAACAGTTACATTAAATATATAATTCAAATTCTTTATTCAATTTAATATGTATTTATAATTGTTTTTTAATATACAGCAATTCCATGTTTGAATTTTCACTCATTTTTTTAATTATAATTCCATTAGGATAAATAACGGATTAAATTACTAATTGTTGAATATATATTTATTAAGAATACCAGCGATACTTATGGTAATTATCGTTAAATAGGTATTATAAATTATATTATTTCAATAATTGTTTTAATGATTTATCAATTCTAAATATAGGTACATTTTCATCAAAAACAAAACTTACGAATGAAAAATAATCCATTATGGAAAAGTCGTTTGAAAATTAAGATATTGTACAAATAAAATTTGGTTAATTATTTTTTCAACATAACTTATTACATGCTTCATGATAGCAGTCTATGGAATATTGTGTATATTTATTATAAAATTTTGCTGAAATATTTTATAATAACTATTTTCATCTAACTAAATGTAATAATGGTATATGCAATACAATACAAGTTTGTCAACAGAAATATCCAAATACGAACTTATATCCAACTTTTTATATCAAAAGTATTAAGGTTTATCAGAAAATATAATTTGTAAATATGATATAAATATAATTAATAGTTGGGATCAATTGGATTGTTATGTAGCTGAAAACAAAATTTTTTTTGTTTTTACCCCAAAGGGGTAACTTTTATAGCGAATCTGTAATGAATTGATTAATCATTCAATTATAAATAATTAATTAAATAATTCAAAAGAAATAATTTTACAATTGGGAAATCTAGAGAAACAATCGGAGGATATATAGTGTGATATTACCACTAGTAGGTAATTGTAATATATTATTATTTTTTTACCTCTATTTAAGAGTCATCAAAACAGTATTCCATAAATAATAATCTAAGCCGGCTGTATATTTTTATTATTTTTTTAACCATTATCGCAATTTTTTAGCAATTACAATACCTGCATATCATGCTGCATGTTTAAAAAATGGTATCCAATTTTTACATTTGCTTACCTCAGCTAAATGATAATCAACATGAAGTTTAAGATTCTGATATATTTAAATCGTAATGTAAAGTTATAAATAAAGGTTCATGCTCATCATCAGGATGTTATTTGACTAGTCCCACTATATCAGAACACCTTTGGATTTATCAATTAATTTATGTTTTAATTTCCTTCTTTGGCTTTCGAACTTTCAGTACATAAATTTGTGATATTATTCATACCAATATGACAGTTATTAATAGAGTTACTCCATCTAAGGGTTCAATTAATGAATGTTATACCAATAACTTACGTTTGGTTTTGAATAGACTTTTTATAAGTTGTTTAAAATACACTAATCATAATGCTTACATAATGTGTGCTGTTTCATTCGGCAAAAATTTCATTCAATCTTATAATGACACAACATAATGCAAGTTGTTACTATTACTATCGTAAGTATTACAATATTTTGTTTGGGTATTTTATACTAACTTTTTCTTAATTATTATAATAATTATTTATTAAGTAAACTTATAATTGTATAAAACTATTCATAGATTACTGATTGGATTGTAAGAATTGCAAGAGACTGTTGGTTTATCGATCGTTACCTCAACAATGACAAATTATAATAGTAGAGAATCAAAGACAATTAATTATACACATATTCCAATAATAATTGCGTATAAAATAACTGTAGATATTCTTTTCCTATGCTACTTCATAATAGTTAAATGTGAATATAGCAATAAAAAAAAAACCATATTACATGAAGACGAGACCAAAACAATTATTGAGTATGTAAATCTAATAATTGAAGTATAATTAAAGAATTAAAATTATATTATCGTTAAATCGTTATAGAAATATAAAAACTTTATATAAATATATATAAAATGTATAGTTTTATTTCATATTATAATATATAAGCTTTTATTAATTAATACAAATTGAATGTGATATTAAAAACTTAGAGAGTTTCAATGAATATTTATACGAAGGTTAGTTTCTCATAAATTTAAAAAAAAAGAAAACGAATGAAAAGTTTTATAACAGTCTTAATACTACATTTTGGCACTTTAAATTCTTATTTACTTATGAATCTTATTATTCAATGGTATGTATAAAAATAATTGCTGAACTAAATATAAAAGCTGAACATTTAATTGAAATGTTTTTATATTATGAATTATGTAAATTCCAAATATAATTATTTAAAAATAATTTGTGCAAAATTATACAATAATAATAATAATAAACTTATGATTGTAAGATATAGGAACTGTGACAAAACAGTCTTGTAGAAAATATATATTGAATTCTTTAGTTTATGAATTTACTATATGCCTTATGAATCCTCTTTGTAATATGTGTTGTTTACCTCTGTCTTCTTGTCTTTCTTTTATAATATTTTCGTCGTGGGTTTTGAGCATAGCTTTAGTCGTAAGGCAGATTTGATTTATGTCCCAACAAAATGGTTTAATATCACATATATTTCGTTTGGTAACTTTTGCCATTCCTCTTCGAATACAATGATCAAGTAATTGTTCTTCATAAGCAATAAATTCCTTGGTTTCATCAGTTGCATAATTAAGTTTACTGTTATATCTATAGGGTTCGTACAACAGTCTATTTTCATGTGAACACTCTCGTACATCATATCCTTTAGATCCATTACTATTAAAATATTTATTACAAACATCTAATTCAGCTTCACCATAGTTTACAAATATTTCATTATCTTGACAAATATTCTTAACATTAGTTCTTGTGTGTTCGATATGTAGTTCAGTTTTAAAATCAGTTCCCTCTGTACTATCATCTTCTTCATTATGTATAATTTGAACATTCTTTGGATATCGATTAGTAATTATATTAAAATTAGATCTTTTCATATTACACTCTGACGTAATAATTTTTTTTTTATGCACCATCTGACATTCACATGAGTTTTCAAATGAACATGTATGCAATTTCTCATTAGTGTTTTCGTATTTATTAAAAGAATGTGTTGAGAAATTATTTATCCCTTTTTGATTAGTTTGATTACTATCAACTATCACACTACCAATTGGATCTTTACGCCATTGTTTTTGTACAGTTACTTTTTCCATTTGCGTTAAATTTATAATATTTGGTTTAGATTTAACTAGTCCAGCTTTAATCGGTTTTATATTATAATTATAATCATCATCATCGATGGTTAAAGAGCTTAGACTACTAGCTGCTGTTGAAAGTAAATTAGGCGAAGATTCATCTTTGAAAGCAGCTATATCATCTTCAAAAACGCTGTACCTTGAAAAGTGAGGTTTCTTAAAATCTATATCATATGGAAATAAAATATTATCAACTGGTAATAGTTTTTCTATTGAATGATTTTTTTTCTTCGAAAAATTAATATTTGATTGCATTTTTTGCTTAATCTCTTGATTATTAATATTTCGTTTGAATATTTTTAATTTGGCCAAAATTTTAAATGTTTTATGAAAGGGACATAATTTCACCAATTCTAAGATAAAATTTGTTCAAAATACGGTCGGAATATTTAAAAGATTTGCAAAACCAGAGTGGGATACCAACATACTGTTATATTCCATAAACAGACGATATTATGCTATTAATAGTTTTCAAATCATGAAACTCCACAGATGTATTATATTCTATTTTGGAGCTGCCTACAAAAACAAGCACTATTGTGAATTTCTCATTTTTAGGTTATTTTGTTGATAAATCACTGGATATTATGATTTGAATTGAAATACAATTTCAATATTTGTATCTATATAAAAATATTGATATAGTTAACAAATATAAAAAAAAATTTTTGAAATTAAAAACCAAAATTAAAATCAAAATTAAATTTGTAAATATGAGTTTTATTATATTCCATTTAGTTTACACAATGACTAGATATTTAATTTTTATTTATATAATATATTGTTCAAGAATTAATATTAAATAAAAATGATATTTAGAAAAATTAAAGAATAAAACAAATAATAAAATAATAAAATATATTTACTTAAAAATCCAAAATATTTTACGTCTTCAAACAAAACATTAATAAGAACTTTCGAAATATAGGAATAAATATATAGGGCTAAGCATATCAATCGTCCATAGTAGATAGATGAAGAGTATATTGTATAGTCATATAGTTTCTGCGCAATCGCAACTATTCTTGGGTGATTCTCGCGCACAATTCAAATCTCAGAATAAAATAAACAAAGACTACAATTTCCAAATAATAGTTTCTTACTTAATCAAAAAAAATAATTAAGGAGAGAAGAGTTCTGAAATAATTATATATATATATATATATGTAAAATATAACTAAGAACCGTTCGGCAATATCAAATTCGTATTAGTAATAAATTAAATTGCCTTTTTTATTTTATCAGGTACCGTGCTATGAAAATATAGAATCTTAGTGCTCTATAGTATATGAATATATTCGATAGTTTCGGCTAGCTTAGTTTATTCAATATTGAACATATTTAAGGTTTTCTAATAATATAGTAGCTAATCCATTCTTTCAAGTCAGTAGGTTCATTATATTTAAAAAAAGTATTAAGTTAACAAACTTATCATAGTTTCAATTTTATTCGCTTAAGGATTATTGCAGATTTGCATATCAGAGTGAAACATTAGAATCGAACATGTTTGATTTCCTAGCTCTGACTGCCAATGTTTCGATAGCTTTATAATAATTGCCGCCCACCCTAGCACATGCTTGGGAAACAGTCAACTGAAAGGGCTGTAGAAATGCAGTGGGCGCCAACACACGGTCTAATGCGCAAACGCGGGCGCATACATACACACGCAAACGCACGAATACAAATGATATAGAATCGAAAAACAATGTATGAAAAAAATATTAAAATATATTATATATAGAGTCAAGGAGTCTATGTATATATGTGAGGGAATAGGCTATGGAATCGATTTATATAAAACAACTTTTTATATGAAAATTTCATTTTCATTGACCATAATCTTTATTGGGGAAAATTGATTTCGGGCTTCATAATGAAATTCAGCCACTTTACCATAAAAATGATGAACTTATTCCTTAATACATTGAGGCTTTCAGTAGGCTAACTTAAATAAACTTATCCGCCCATCGCACGCAGGCGCGCAACAGCTCACACTCTAACGCGCAATCTCCGGAAACCACGCACGCACGCACCAACTCACACTCTATTGCGCAAGCACCGGATATCACACACGTACGCACCAACTCACACTGTATCGCGCAAGTTCCGGAAACCACGCACGTACGCACCAACATACGCTCTTACGCGCAAGCGCGGGCGCATATATACACACACACATAAACACCAATATAAGAGATATCGAATGGGAAAAAGATAATTCATAGGGTCACGGATTATAGCAGTTTTAAGCGTAATGCTAAGTAGGAGAGTTATGAGCGCGCGAACATTTGTTTTGTAAACACTGGCCAACGAACTCCAAGAATAGTTCAATACCGAAAAAATAGGAATATACGACTGTAATTCCGAGAAGAAATAATAATGCACCTTACAAGGCCCTGTTGACGTCACGTCAAATAACACCGATGCGCTATCGGTGCCGCTTGTTCGTACAAAAATCTTTAAAAGCTGCACGTGCCGCGATTCCTATATTGCTAGTACTTAACGCGCTCACCACATCAGACTCGCTATCCAACGTGTACTCGCCGTTATGAAGTCGTAGCAAGCATCAAGCAACCTAAAGAATTAATAGCGATGCCATAACTATGTCGGCACACACACCTTCATAAGCAACGCAGCACGCTCGTTCCTTCGGGTTTATGAGGGTTATGATAACCCCATATATTGGGATTATGAGGGTTAT
The DNA here is from genome assembly GCF_000503995.2 of Ceratosolen solmsi marchali. NCBI lineage: Eukaryota > Metazoa > Arthropoda > Insecta > Hymenoptera > Agaonidae > Ceratosolen > Ceratosolen solmsi. The sequence goes on from NW_011948415.1 coordinate 16,106,769, forward strand.
GGGGTTACCGGGGTTATCGGGGTTATGAGG